>NW_013667830.1:137348-203373 GCF_000517525.1 Limulus polyphemus | reverse complement strand
ACTTAATAAAACTGGTTTATTCTTTCCGAATACAACTTTACGATACACTTATTTTCAACAATCGCTCTATAACGAACGTCAACAATACTTCTGACTGCAGTTCAATTACTCACACACATTACTGCGTCACGTTGTCACCCTCTTTTATATACCATACTACCCTATATCTAGTAAATGCTAGAGCATTCGCCAAGGTACAGGATAGTTCTAGAAACGTGGCGTCACACTAGTCATGTGACTTCGCTTACGCAACAATATTCTATCGTTGGATAGGTTCTGTTGAATTATTTGATAAAAAATAATGCCAAGTCCAGTTCACGAGACGATAACGAATTAGTGTATTTTTTGAATAACGTTTTTTATAGCCACGTTCACTTGTAGGCCTAATTTCACAAATCACTTTTTAACATTAACTCAGCAGCTAACTGTAGGCCTTACTTCAAATACAACATCAGTATAAACTGCGAGATGTACGCCTAACCTAATTAGCCTTGATAAACAAACATATAACTCACAGAGTAACTGAATTAGATTAGACGTGATAACTCCCACTACAAACACTAAATTGAACTGAACCACTCACAGAATACTCTTAAGAACCCTGGAGTGAAGCCACAGGAGAATGTATTATAATATGTAAACAACAATACATTTGCTATATGCAGTGTCAACTAGGCCTTTCACCTAATATCAGGGCCCATCAGAGTGACTTGGATATGACAGAGTAGTGAACTTTTTAGGTATTATAGGACTATTTTTCTGAACTTTCTACATCTAGCATCAGAAGTGTCACTAATTTTTACATAACAACTCTGTTCTGAAAATTAAAGACAAAAATATGTTGTGATATATCTTTTATATACTACATTGTTGAAAAATTTTAATTTTGTTTATGAAAATTTGAAAATTATAACAGCTATGGATTTATATCCTTTAAGTAGAGGCATGTTGTAGAGGCAGTAAATTTAAGTGAGTTTAAGAAAAAGCTTTATAAGTATATGAATGATAAGGGCTGGCTTTAAGATTTTTTAAAAATCATTTTAATTTAGTTTAGAGGGTGGAACAGCCAAGATGGACCAATAGGTCCCATGTTGCCCTAAAACATTATGTTATGTTACATGTAAAAATTAAGTATAGTTTCTACTATGTTAATATATATATAAATTATGGTTTATTTTTTCTCTCTCTCTTTTTTCTTTTTTTTTAGGATGGTCAGGTTCTGGAATTATCTCAGGTTAATGATATTCGAGCTGGAGGGATTCCTAAGGTATGATTTTTCTTTCTCTTTGTTGTATTTTTTTTTATGTTTGAAGATATCAGAATTTGCAAATAGTACACAATCTATACACATTTTAATATATACTGAAAAGTATTTCCTAACTAATAAAGATTTGATTTTAAATTTGAGGAGTAAACATATCTTCCTTAATTATTATACTGAGGAATGTGTGTGTAATTTTTTATTAAAATCCAGCAGATTTTTTTAAAAAAATTGACCATAATACTTTTATTTATGTAACTAGTCAAAGAAACAAGATTAGTGAAATATTTTTAGATTTAATTTAACAAATCTGTGGAATATTTTGTACTTGGAAAAAAAAAACAGTATTTAAAACTAGGATATAGAAATAATTATTTGTTGATTATGAAGAAAATTGAACTTATGATAAACTACCTCTGATTTCTAAACAATACTATAATCATCAGTGAAGATTGCATTTAATTTTTTTTTAATTAGTCGTATTTCCATATTTTAAATTATTTAACTAATGTTAAAATTATTCAGGCTGTTACACAAAACTAGCATTCACTATATTGAGTAAAGGGCATAAAAAATGAATTTGTGAATGAAATTAGACATTCTTTTTCTTGTATTATTTTATTATTTTCATTTACTGTCCTAACTTAGTACATTACTCTGTCATGTTTGTCTAATAAGAGAGAAAATTTTATTCTTTGTAGTTATGATAAATTACAAATTTGCAATCCTTCACACAATTTTGAATACTACAGGACCCAAGACTTTATTCTGAGTTACAAAGTCGTAGAAAGGATAATTTGGAAAGTACCTCTTTGACAATATGTAGTGGCACAGACATGGTCAATATCAATTACACACACGTTGTGTGTCCAGATGCAGAAACTGCTCAGGTAATCAAAAGTGTTAAACATCTTTGTATAAAGCTAAGTTGTTCTCACGTGTGTGATGTATTAGACAATAGTCATGGTTTTATATCTAATAACTAGGTTGAAAATTGTGGAAACTATAGTTGTGTGATTAACGTGATTGAGCATATTTATGATATTTAAAACATAGCTAAGTAACTTAATAGTTATATTCACACATAGTTATAGTCCAGCAATTATACAGCAAGGTCTTATTTCTAGCATTTTGACTTGTATCTATACTTCACAACGAGCAAATTTGTTAGAAATTTGTCTTTGAACATTTTTGCTGATTTTTTGTGATACTTCTCATGGTGCCGTTGAATTATGTGTACAAAAACAACTTTTTATATACATTTAAAAAGGAGACTTATTTTGCCATTTTTTATGATGCTGCATTATGACACTCATTTATAATTTGTTTCCTGTGGTATAGTTTTAGAAATTCACTATGCATTCAATTCAAGCAATTAACATGTAATAAATGTATTACAGGCTCTTTATTTTGATTATGTCATTCCTAAATTTATTATAATATGTTATATTTTAGTAGCACTAAAGAAACTACATTAAAGTTCTTTAGTGCATTACTGAAGGTTTATAACTGAGTTTTTGAAGCTATAGATCATCATCATCTAACCCCAGTGGCTCAACAATAAGTCTGCAGATTACAACACTAAAAATTGGGTTTCGATACCTGTGATAGGCAGAGCACAAGTAGCCCATTGTGTACCTTTGCGCTTAACAACAACCAAACCAAATCATAAACATGCTATGTATTTTTTTGAAAAATATCATGGCTAGCCATGCTTAGTAGTTTCAAGATATGTTTATAGTTTATATAATTATCGTGATATTACACACAACTTGTTGATATTTAATCTTTTTCCCATTTTAACTTTCTTTATTTGTACTGAGATTATTTTAGGATTGTTTTATTTGCTCACTAACTGAAAATTTAATGAATAATTGGTTTAGCTTTTTTAACCTTTTTAGAGCATACGATTTAGTTTTTTATGAAAAGTATTTGGTTATACTCATTGTACTGGGCCATCTTAAAAACGACTTAATATTTTTACAACATGTAGAAATGATCCAACTTGGTCAAATACCTTTTATCACAGCATTCTAAATAAAAGTCACAATCATATAAATAGAAGTTTGATACAGTGGTTATAGTTTTATGGTTATATCAGATATGATAAACAGAACATTACTTAGTGATGAGCAGTGGCACTACTTTACTAATGTGCTACAATTTATTAAATGTGTATCGCTTATAATTTAGATAAAAGTGGAAACCTTTTCTTTATCATATCTTGATAGATGTTGAAGTTAATGAGAGATCTCTTAAGAAGAAATGATGACCATAAAATTTTTTGTAGGTCATACTTGAAAAAGTAGTAGTAAATTATTATTCCACGAATAATATAGTGTATGTTTGAACAGTCCAGCCCCCATAAGTACAAACAAGATGTATGGTAGTAATCAGCTTATCTCTCAAGTACTGTATCAGGAAACCTTTGTGCAAATATTGATGGTGACAACAATGTTGTCCAATGAATATCTACAAGTTTGTTTTGAGATGTAGGGGAACTTTACATAGCACACCAACTGTTATAATTTCTGGGGTTATGGGGCTGGACTTTTAGTACACATAGACGATATGGTTGAACAAGTATTTATGCTTACAAGAATTTAGCCTCATAAAATTCACTCTAGCTTTTCTCCTTGCTATAACTTACAAGGAAATAACATGAAAGTTGAGTTAGTATTTTACTCAAAAATGGATCTGTCATTCACAACTATGTGGTAATAAATGTGGAAGGAGGAAGGAGAATGAATCTGATGAAGTCCAAATTTAATTTATAATAGATAATGCATAAAAGAACATGTACTATCGCGTGACTAACTACATTTCTAGTAAAATGATCCTTGTGATTTTGTCAGCTACTGAATGTAAGATCTTGTTCACACTATAGTTACTGTAATTGGTGAATAGCTGTCTCTCCTATAAGAATGTCCCATCATCAAATATGTTCAACTGTGGGGGTGTTATAATATGACAGTCAACCTCAATATTCATTAGTAAATACTAGCCCAAGAGTTGGCAGTGGGTAGTGTTGACTAGCTGCCTTCTTTCTCGTCTATCACTTCAAAATTAGGGGCAGCTGGTGCAGATAGCCCTTGAGTAGCTTTGCAAGAAATTAAACAAAATAAAACAAAAACAAAATCTATAAGAATATTTATGAGCAGTGACACTACTGTACTAATTTACCTTTTATTTAGATGTAAGTAAAGAAATATGAACTGGAGACCAAATATGGGCTTCAGTTCACGATCTCTTGTTTATTATTTAATGTCCAAGAGGTTTCTGTTCGTTTTCTGGCATACAAAAAAACATATGTATTGAGAGTTGTTGTTTTTATTTGGACATCCATAAGAAAAAAAAAATCTTTAAGTGAAACATTATCAAGTTATAAAGCATTTGAAATGTTTGTGGGCATAGTCTACAATATTCCTTGGAATATTGAAAAAAAAGACGTTAAAAAAAGTTTACCCGATTGACAGAAGATTTCATGGTTTCTTCACCAAATTTGACATATTGACATTGCTTACATTTACAGCTAGACAAACTGTAGGTGGGTTACCACACATCCTAGTAAAACTGGAATCATCCAGTTTTTATTCTTTTTTTTTCCTGTTCTGATCAAAAACTGTAAAAGTTTAAATTGTCTTAGTTTCTTTGTACCTCAACTATAGTTTGAT
Source organism: Limulus polyphemus (assembly GCF_000517525.1). Taxonomy (NCBI): domain Eukaryota; kingdom Metazoa; phylum Arthropoda; class Merostomata; order Xiphosura; family Limulidae; genus Limulus; species Limulus polyphemus. Next base: position 198,438 of record NW_013667830.1, on the reverse strand, counting down.
ATGCACAGTTTATCATCATACATTGCTCCTTTAAATTTTATGTGGAGAATCACCTGACAAATACATATGACATGATGCAGTATTTCCTCTCTTTCTGCCACATTTTCTTAACCTGTTATTGGGTAGCTGCGGGAATTGAGATTTGAAGACCTGCTTAGAAACGAAGAAGCAATATTTTTCTTTTGACATGGTTTAAAACAACTTAAGTGCTTTTTTCATTTTATTTATTTTTTAACTATATATTTATGTGTATATATATATATATATATATATATATATACATATTACACAATGCCACATCAGACCATTTAGCAAATAGTTAAAGTACATTACTGTAATTTAAACTGTTTTAGAGCTGTTACAGTGTTGCTTTTATGGAAATAAAATGTTCTAGTTTTTCACTTAGGAAATCTGGTAACCCTAATTGTAGGTAATGTACCTTTCAAATAATTATGCAAAGATATAAAGAGATTTTCAGAAATCAAAATTAAAAAATTGATTTCTCAACTAAGAAATCAGCATTCTAAGACACAAATCTACATTGAGTTAGCCCAGAGTAACTTCCTATCAATGATTAAGTTTGCAAATCTTTACCTAGCTAATTTAAATCTTTTCAAAATAAAGTTAAAATTTTGTTGAATTACATTTAATTATTTTCATTAATTTGCATTATGTTCTCAACTTCCAAAATTTACCAGAAATCTAGAAATAAAGATCTTTGCTTGTATATTTTGTTTTTTATAACTCCTGAATATATACACTTTAGTTATAACTAGAGTGTAAATTAAATCTGTGTCTATATAAGAAATAAATGTGAAGTGTGTTGTTGATTTGTAACATGTGTGAAATTTTCTTTTTTGCAGTCATGGCAACAAGGTTTACGAGCAATCACAAATAACATTAAAGCTAGTAACGTTTGCCCAGTAACTTCGTTGAAAAAACAGTAAGTGGATTATTTCGTATAAACTATTTATATCAAGAAATTTAATAGACATTGTGGTCTCTTTCATATTCCTTTTCTGAAGTAAAAAGCGAAAACTGAGTTAAATATGTGTTGTATATTTACATTATATCACTCTAGATATTTTAGCACTATTATGATTCTATGTTTTTAGTGTGAAAATTGGTCCTATGTTAGTTAGTTTACCTCTATTTTCTCCTTGTTCCTGAAATATGTTATTCTCTTTCTTAAGTTGGAAATATAATTATTTAAGCTTTGTTTTTGTTGCAACAGAATTGGAGCTCACACAACTCAATTTTACATTAAACTCTGATCTGCAAGTGCTTGACTTGTTTTTGGTGTATAGCTAAGTCCAGCAGGGTTTAGGGTTGTCTGAGCACACATGTTTATGTTTATATTTAGCAGTAAGTTTTTAAGTGTTATAAATAGACCCCAAGTTAAAAGTGCCTGCATTTATCTATAGTTAGGCAAGGAGTAGGTTAACTGTGTTGCAACTGATAGTATCTGATGCCTTGTTGTTATGAATACAGCTAAATGTAGTGTAAATTAGTTAGTGGTGAGAGGTCACTAGGCTTTTTTTCTCTCCCCAACAGAACAGTTAATCATCAGCCTAGTTATTTAAAATGGCTACCGTGTTTATTAATTAAATAGAAATTCAGACAATATTGCTTGGGTATGCTATTCTAAAGCTGCAGTATATACAAGGTTAGTAGTGCTTTCATGTAATGATAAAAACTTTGTTTTACGTAAAGCTTTTCATGTTATAGACATGATTAGAATCCCATCACATAAAGTGAGGAGTCAGTGCTCCCTTGTGACCCTAATGGACTACACCTAGTGTAAGCTAAATATTGGATTCTGAACATTTTATCCAATTTTAAAAGCATAAAATTTTCTAAATAATTATATATGTGTTAATTATTACAGAATAGATTTCAATTAGAGATCACAATATTTAGAGTGGCAAGTTCATTGTAATTTGGTAATTCTGAATGAGAGCAGTTTATTTATGATGGTTTCATGAAATTTTTTCTATGATTGATTGAGACCTTTTGGTTAGTAGGACATTTTTTTATTTGTCTCCTTTTGACAAATAAAGCACAAGTGGGAATTAGCCTAAAACATACATTATTTTTGAAACTTTGAAGTGTTACTTGTATAGGTTCTCACAGTCATCATTTCTTTCATTATAATCTATATCTGGATGTGTTTCTTTATTTGCTGAACCAATTTATGTGACTTTTTGTCTCCCTAATGTCATTCTGTTTTACACTTTGTTTTTCCAATTTCTATTTTTGCCATTACATTGCTAATTAAGAAGTATCACAACAAGCATATTTAAGTTTATTTATTAATAATCTACATACACAGATGCTTATCATTATTTAAGACAAGAAAAGAAGTGCAATAACTGCATTAATTTGTTTTTTCAAGGTGTAGAAGTGATAATAAGTATTACATTTAGTGCTAGCTTTCCTAACAGTGTGAGTTATAATGAAGACATATAATGATGTAAACTGGAAATGAAACAAAACTCTGAATTAGTAGATAATAAATTAAGTAGATGTGCAATTTGACTAATTTTTTGAGTGGCAAATTACATACCCAGCTCTGCCCTTGGTAAAGCCTGACAGATCCAGTGAAAGTCTATGAGTAAAAGAGAACTCTCAGTCTGTAATGGGCTTTCTTTTTGAAGCTCTTGTAATACATGTTAAAGGTCTTACCTTGTTATTTGTACTGTACTTCTCCATCTTTTCTCACTTGAAAACATGAAACACACAAATTTACTAAAAATGAGCAAAATTAAATTGTACTACTTCTATCTACAAGAAAGTATGAAATTGTAAATAAGCTGCTGTTGTATATACTTTTTTATTGGTTGGTTTATTAAACAAAAGTTTTGTGTATAAATAATTAAGAAAGAAAAGTTGCTACTTCCAACTACATTGGAAAATATTGTGAATTTTAGATGTGTCTTAAGTCTGAACTCATAATATATGCTTCGAAATAATGAATTTTACAGTCAAGAGTTTGGGGAAGATAAAATACAGTTTGTTGTTAGTTAGCATTTTTTTTATGTATGTTTTTCAGCTGGATGAAACTTGGATTTCTTGTAGACCCAGATGGAAAAATTCCAGTTAGAAGGTATATGACCAAACTTTACTTCAATCATAGTAATCTGCTTTTCGTTTAAATTGATAAGGAATGTGAAAATTTATATGCAGATCTTAACATTAAGTTAAAGAACATAAGAGTGGAAGTTATAAAAATACATTACTTTTTTGTTTCATGGATTTGTATACATGATAAAATTCTATAAAACTTTTGATAACTTATTTTGTATACTTGAAAAATTGATGATATTTTTATTTCTCTAATATCTGGGACTCAGTACTATCAGCTCAATTATATTAACTTTCTTGTATAATTGTGCAGAAAACATGAAAAAAAGTTTAATTGTGATTTTATATATTTTGTATTGTAGTTTTTGGTGAACTTCTAGAAGATTGAATTTAGAACTTATCTTATAAATATTATCTGACTTATTTTTATGAATAAAAACCTTAAGTGTAAAAATATTTTTAACCTAACTTGTCTGTTCTGGATTACAAGTAAACACTTTGGTTTCTTTTTAAATGTTTTCAGTGTGTAAGAAATTAAACTCAAAATGCATCTTATGTTTTACGTTTTGAAGTGAGAATTTGATAATGCTGTTATTATTGTAATGTATTTAACATTATGCTATATTACTTGTATACTGAGGTAAAACTATGAACAGAGAACTTTTTAGAACTTCTTGCTGAAAGAACCAATGGTTGCCACAGAAATGTTCATGTGATACAAGGAATGGCTGTTTTAACTCATAATTTGCTCAGTTATGGGATTTCTGTTTGTAGTTTTCTCTGATGGTTCTTGTTCGTATTCCAGAATTGCCCAAACATTTGCTTCTGGAAAGACAGAAAAGCTAGTTTATCAGTGCATTGGAGAAGTGGGACTCCCATGTGGAAAGGTACAACTAAAGCTTTTGTATTCATGAACATTAGTTTTGTGATATGTTTTACTTCAGGAATTAATAACATTATGGTGATTTTTCATATCAATTTACAGTTAGAATATATTTAAAATATACACCCTTTTTTTTTTCAACAGGAAATAACATTTTACTCCTGTACAAAGCATTTCAATAAAAGGTTTTTAATTTCATGTTTATTTTAGAATGACACTTTATTTGAAACTTTCATTTTCAGAGTTAAAATATGTATTTTGTCTAGTATTGATCAGTGTTTTCAAAATATTTTTTTTACAACTTGATTTTAAAAGACACAAGATATCACTAAGAAATATTTGTTATGAATTGTTTTATTGTAGTGCAATACACTGTGAATAATAGGGATTTACTGTAAAGTTATATGAAGGGTTGATTATATTTTAAAAGAATCATTTGCATATACTAATGTAGTGACATATCACCACAGATGAAGCTGTGTGTTTCATGTAATGTGTTTAGTACCTGTATGAATTGAATTCTGAACCAATCAACAGTGCGATTCTGTCATGGATAGAATCGTGACGAGAGAAATATATTTTTCTGCTCTTTGTTGGGAAGGATATTCATATAATGAGGTTTTTAAATGATGTAGAACCAAATGACACAAGATTTTGAAGATGGGAACTTTTATTGTTCTCCATAGAAGTGGAAAACCCACACAGCAACAGCCCAAATCTACATTCCAAGCTAATCCGTGGTAATTCCATCCTCTGAGAAATAAGTCTGTAGTTAGAAAACAGAACTTTCTGTCTTTAAAAACCCATTGTGATGAAGCTGTAAACAATAAAGAAGATAATAAGTGATAAATTGACAAAGACTCATAAGCCAAAAATTCATAATATTCTAGCTGCAGTTTAAAATCAGTGACTGTTTTCTTAAGAATGTTGGCCAAAGAAATTGAATCACAGCAATCTCATTCAACCACATACCTGTCAAGTCCCTTAGTGTAGTTCAATTGGACTCTTATGGCCTTCATCTTATTAAATGTGGTTCCTGGAAACTGCTGTCCACATGCATATTTCCATTACTGGTAATGATGGGTAATTTTCAGTTGGCCTTTCTGCTTATTTGTTCATTCTGTAGGTTGGAAGGTCTGTGAACATTTTATTAGGATGACATCACAAACTTCTGCAGAAATATGTTACAATAGAAATTATGGTGTTTGGTAACAGTGTGTAATCATGATCATTATATTCAGAATGATTAACATTTGAAGAAGAAGTGATTCATCTTCGGGGTACATTATATTCTGTGGGTTTTCAATCAGTTTTTAAAAATGAATAATTTTCTTAGAAAGATGCAGAAAACAATTTCATATGATACTTTAACATGATATGTTACCAAAAGTCTTGTCTGTTGTCCTTAAGAAGAAAACAGTTTGTTTCAGCTTTCAGCTAAGAAAGTAAAGATAGTGTTAAATTAAGTAATAGTGAGTATTATATAACTTGTTTTGCATAAAATTGCAACAAATATTAAAACACTATTAATTTTGTTAATAAAATGTTTGGGTGTTAAAGTACTCTATTGTAAAATTTAATGTATGTTTTTGCATAATTGATATCTGTTATTATTGTAGAATGATGTTATTGAACAGGAGGAGTTCACATTTGACAAGTTTTATCAAATCTATCATAAAATCTGTCCTCGAAATGATATAGAAGAACTGTTCAATACTTTGTAAGTATATTAATTTGACTTTAAGCATATATTTCTGTTTGTATCTAACTTGCCAGCTTATTTCCAAATACCTAATTTGCTACTGTTTTAACAACCAGGGGTTATACAGAATTATAAAATGTTTACATGGAATTCATGGTATAATTATCAGTGAACTGTAAAATTAAATTAATTTTAGATTTTTATAGAGGTTGTCAATATACTTATTCTACAATAATGCTATTAACCAGAGCCCTATAATATAGAACTACAAGTGTGCATAAAACAAGTTGTAAATAAACCTAGATGTGTCTTTGCAAGAAATTGTAACAGAAAATTTTTGAACCTATCTTATATTTCAAAGGAAGTTTTAAGGGACAGCTGAAACTAGATCTCTGATATTTCATGCATTATTGTCTTAGCTAATACCAGTGATATATGTGTCTGAATGTAAATTTCCTGTATTTTTATTACAATAAATTTTGACCTCTCAGCTCTGCATTTAAAGGAAGTAAGTTATAGTGAGGAGACAGCAGATATGTTTAAAGTTAAACATTATGAATGCCTGTAGATAAAGAAATATTTGACATGAGATATACCAATTGTCAGTAAAACTACATCCTTATGCATTTGAGCTTTGGCTAGAATAACAAAATATTTTATAAAAATAAAATCATGCATTTAAGATCCATTATTTCTAAATTATAAAGTAATTTTATAACAAAATTTATCCATATCCAGTACTCATTTTGTTTTTCTGTTATAATCATATTACTTTCATTTTTATGGTTTTGAAAACTTCTATTTTTGCTTAAATCACTGATTGGAAACTATTGTATATTGAAAACTTGATATTTTGAAAAATTAGAGAATTTAAAACATATTGATGATTCTACAAATATCTAGAGATCTGCATTTCTTTTTGTGTTAACTATAAAACAAGAATTATTAATGCATTAAGTAAAGTTGTTGTTTTTTCCTGATACAAGAACCCAAGGGAAAACTGATCACGTAGACTGGAAAACTTTGATGAACTTTTTAAATGAGGTATTTAGTTGATGTTAATTTTTATTTCTGTGAGACACTTTGAGATGGTACTGTGTTATTATGTGATGTAAATGATCATCCATTTCTTTCTTATTGTGTGTTTCAAGTTTTATTTGTTTATGCATTTATGAGCTTGACAAATGATAGAGACTTTGACAGTGTTAAGTTCATGTTGATTGAAGCTCCGAGTTAGAACACAGTTACAGTTCCAAGTTAGGCCAACTCTATAGTCTTTAACACTTGTATCATTTGATAACAGGCTGACAGTATTTGTACTACTAAATTCAAAATCCTCTGTGTAATACTATTGTGTTTTCTAATAAAATCTCCTGTCTTACTCTAAAACTGTTTACTTGCTTTTATAACCTCAGTTTTTTCAGTTCGTTCTCAAATGTCTGAGGTTAGACCCTTCTAGTAGACCTACCATTAGTACATTTTAATTATATTTGTAACACATAATTGCATAAATAATATATGGTCATTTTCACAGAAAACATTACAATAACTTTTCAAACTGCCATAGAGAATTATTTTTTCTATTACTGATTTGATAGATTATAGATATTGAGGATTGTAAAATATACTGTAAACTTTTTTCCTAAACATGAGATATTTTTTATTGTACATAAAAAAGTGAAAAATAAACTGATATTTTGTGTGTTTCATCTGAGAACTGTTTTAATCAGAGTTTTGTTTCTCTCTTTTGAACACATGACCAATAGAAACAAAGAGACCCCAGACTGAATGAAATCCTCTATCCTTTCTACAGTGAAAAGAGAGTCAAGGAAATTATTTCCACTTACGAACCAGATTCAGAGAAAGCTCAGGAAGGTACTTACATTTCATTTATAACTTGTTAGCTTTGTAATTCACTTATTAAAAAACAATATAGAGTTGTCAACTTTTAGATCAGGTGTTTATTTTTTTTTTCTTCAGTTTAAATTTCTAAGTGATTTATACACCAAAAGATGTGAATTATTCAGTGTTAATAGCACATTTCACAATGAAGCTATGGCAACATACAATAATGAGAGAATGAATGCTCTTACTTTAGGTTTAAATTAAAATATTCATAATATAATTAATTTAATGCAATAATACAATATGCTATAACCTGATCATTTTGATGCTTTTGTGTTCAGGTTGTACAGTATAATATTTTTGTGTTAAATTGATTTCTTAAACCTAGTATTTTCCTAACATCAGAGTTTTAGGAACATTTCTAGCAAAGGTTTTGGTATTGTTTGTGAGATTTTTTTATCAATCACTTTAAAGAGTCATGTTTTATTAAAGTTTTCTCATATCTAAATAATAGTCTAAGCTGCAGTATTTCACAGTTGATATTCTCTGTTATAAAGCTATAAGTTTGGTATATTTGCCTAAAGGAGAAGATGGAAGTTATCTATATTAAATTTTCCACAGCATTTTAAGAACTGAAATGTTGATTATAATGTAATGTTTTGGTGGATTGTAAGACATAAAAGAGAAATACTTGGATATTTAATAATAAAGCACACTTATCAAAAAATGGAACAGCTTATTATTAAACAGCAATATATTTGTAGTATAATCTATCCAAGATCATATTAGGCTATATCATTATTAACGTAACGACCAAACAACATTATATTACTGGACCTTTTAACTGCGAGTTGTGTGTTGGGTTTGATATAATTGAATATTCTGAATATTTTTGTATACTGTATAATGCAGCAATATGTTTTTGTTATATGTTCTACAAAACTGACGTTAAAGTGACTTGACTTAAATGTGTAATACATATACTTTGTTGATTTCTTTTCATAGGTTACTTGACCCAAGATGGATTGATCAGGTACTTAATGTCCAATGAGAATGCACCAGTGTTTTTAGACAGGCTGGAGATTTACATGGACATGGATCAGCCTTTGTCTCACTATTACATCAACTCCTCCCACAACACATATCTCACTGGGAGACAGTTTGGTGGCCGATCCTCGGTAGAAATGTACAGACAAGTGCTACTTGCTGGATGCAGGTAGGAAAACTTTTCAACTCCCTTGTCCCAGAGTTGTTGCTAGGTGCTTCAAAGATTTGGGGCTTGGGCCCATAGGCATGGGAATTTTGGATGTTTCACTATGATATCGATCATGGTTTTCTATTCTGATTTTTTTGTATAAGCTGGTGCCTTAGGACATTTAATATAGTCTTAGCCATAGAATCATGAAGGTAGAAAACGAAGTCTACTAATGAAGATAGATGCAGCTGTAAAGGTGAAAAATGTTTTATTTATATGATTCATCTGATGTTTCAGAATCCAGGAAATATTGGAATATACAAGTACATATTAAGTAAAATTTTAAAAACATGAATCTTAGAAAACATTAATTGAGAAGGAATGAGCAACAGGATTAACATATATAAACTGAAGTAAATTAAAAAAATACATTCAAAATATTAATATTAGTGAACACATTTACATAAAAAGTTTGAACTGAGAAATAAAATAGTAATACATTAGCCAAGTGGAATACACATTGATAGTTGATTGTCATTTTACTAATTAAAACAGATTTAGTAGGAAGGATTACTGTTGGCTATTTAGAGTAGTATTTTACTATCAGAAGGTTTTTCTTTATTGAAAAGTTCAAGATTTGTAGATCTGGTTGTAATGATGGTAAAATTATACGTAATTGATATGTTATGGCCCTTGGTTTTTTCATGCGATTGAATTTCTGAGTGATGAAGATTTATTAGATAAAGTCCAGTTTTAGTATATTTGACCATATAATAACTACAAGTGTATTTGTATAGGAGCTTTGGTATTCTCAGTTACATTAATTTCCCTTCGAGTAAATGGGTAGAGACAACAAAACAGGACATCCAGTGAATACTTCACTACAGAGTATGGATTTGTTCTTTTATGACTCTGACTGGGGTAGTTACACAGAAAGATATGGTACCAAAATACACAATCAAAATCTTTATTCAACTGAACACAGACAAAGAACAGAAACAAAACATGGGCAAATGTTTGCTATGTGTGGGTGGAACTGGAGAGAGAGAATTTTTTTTGTTCTTTCTCATTAGCTTAGTGTGAAATCGCATGTAATGATCATTTTAATTTTCAGCTTTTCTTGTTTTTGTACAAAGGGGCACAGGACATAACGCTATAGGCCAGAGTATCATATGTGATACACAACTCCATTTGCTTCATATGTAGCTGATGCTTGTGAACATAGCAATAGGAACTGGTTATTTTGGTTTAATGTTCCAACAAAAGAATAATGTTTTTGAAAAATAACAACAACAAGCTTTATGGAGTATCTAATGTTAAAGTAACATTAGAATTATGTTTTGGTTTCATGCAGTTTAAGCAGAATGCCTTTCAGTATTGCAAGCACTGTGTTGATACTTGTTTTGCTTTTTTTTCTGCAGTTTTTCCAGTTTGTGCTAATTGTTCATAATAACCTTAGCATAACTTTTTGTGTAGTTTTCCTCCTTCTTTTCTTGGAATTGAGGCATGGCATGGCCAGGTGATTAGGGTACTTAACTCGCAATCTGTGCATCGTGAGTTCAAATCCCCGTCCCACCAAACGTGATCGCCCTTTCAGCCGTGGGGGCATTATAATGTGATAGTCAATCCCACTATTCATTGGTGAAAGAGTAGCCCAAGAGTTGGCGGTGGGTGGTGATGACTAGCTGCCTTCCCTCTAGTCTTACACTGCTAAATTAGGGATGGCTAGCACAGATAGCCCTCGTGTAGTTTTGCGCGAAATTCAAAACAAACAAACAAACAATCTAGGAATTGCCATCAGTTCATGCAGTGTTTTATTTGATACTGGTTTTTCAATGCTTCCAATGTTCCCTATCCACATCATTCCAACAGATTTTGTAAATGTCTCCAGTGAAAGCTTGTTTGTTCCACTTTAAAATCTATTGAAAACATTCCAGCTGTTTAGCACTGCTATGCTAAAAAGCTCAATAACATTATTTCTGTACCATTTCACACTCTTTCTGGCTGAACTATAGTATGAGATTATTTGATCCGATAAGTTGATGCTTCCTTTTACTCTCTTGTAGTCTGCTATCACACAGGACTTTGCAACTGGCCCATCAGTATGAGTCTTTTTAACAGTTTCTATGTATTCAGGTCCATGGGAGGTTGAGATCATCATGACTTCTTTTTTGTTCTGGAACTTCATAACTTGAATCTCATCATGGTTACTGCTCCTTTGATTTCTTACTTTTTTAACTGTTGCTGATTTTACTATTCCAGGCAATTCAGGTCTTTCCAAGGGTTCCACAATATTCAGTGTTTTGCATTTGCAGATATCTTGCCAGTCCAATACTTCTATACCAATTGTCTATGACAAGGAGTTTACTGATAAGGTACTCTCCTTGTGCTCAGAAGATTAGCTTTTCTCATTTTGTTCTGCCCTCTATATGCAAACTTTTTTCAGAAATGCATGCCACAAGCCTTCATCCTCCCTCCAATTGAATCCAAAGTTCCAACACACTTCTCATACAAATCATCATGTGTCACCTCTCCACCAATAGGAGAGCACTACTATCACATGCCGGGAGATTGAGCAGTATATGAGCCTACCTCTCTAGCCTACTTCTGCCCCACTTCATCCTGAGCCTTTCGGGCTGGTCCAGGCTGTAGACGATTTTGATCATTTGTATCCCCACCCCGATGATTCAGCTCGTCTGTCATTAGTCTTTTCAGACTTTATATCTCAGCTATGTGATGTTTTGTCTCTTACACCTATGGCCTCTTACCTTCCCTCTTACATGAAACTTCCCAACCCTATTTAAACTTTCCCCTGATATTAGGGTTCACGCGGACCGATTTGCCTCTCAACTGGGGAAGGGTGTTAGTATGCCTTGTCTCCCATGGTTTTTTGATCAGTCTGCCCTTGCTTATCATTCAGCAGATTTTCCTTTTCTCGACCAACAGTTGTTTGGGTCAGTTCTACGTGTTTGGGGGGCAAAATAGGTACTTCACAGGAACCCTGAGGGTTTTTCTGCTGACATCCTCTTCATCCTTACTTCTACATTGGCTTGTCTGTCATCTTTGGCTCTTGCACTTCAAATGTTGTTTGTTTGTTGTTGGGACCTCTTGGGCCATGTTGCGGTTCCGCAAGAAAGCGTCAATAAGAATTATCCCAGCTTTTTATACTAGTAGAGTAAAGAGAACTTAAGTTCTTACTTTATTGACTTTCAGCAGTAACAAAAAACAGAGATATATAAACAAGGGGGGTAGCAAACACATGGCACTGTCATGTATCACATTTCTCTCCCTTTTTAAATTCAGACTGACTAACTTAAAACCTGAAACCCAACAAAAATTTTACACAAGTATCAATCCAAAAATCAAAATAACACATCTTTGCCCCAGTAAAAATACTTGTCCAACCACATGCAGAAGTACTCAGCCAAAAACAACTTTACAGTGCAGTAAGACAGAACTAAATTAAAACATAATAAAGGAAAGGCTCTTATCCCTTCAACAGTAAGATTCTATTAGGAGGTGATAGCTAAATATAAAGCATAAAAAACCTTGAACACTGATATACGTGAAATACAAGAACAAAACAAATGAAAATAAACCCTTTAACAAAGAAAGCACATTAATTAAATACATAATAAGTCCTCTACAAACTACATTAAAACAAACCTTTCATACCCCCAAAAAATTATAATAACCTGTCCCTCAAAATCAATACATGAAACAAACTCTTCACTATTTAAGCTATGTAAACTAGAACTTGATTCTGTCTAAAATAACTCTCATAAAAAACACACAATACCTCTTTACCACAGTGTGGAATATGAATGAAAATGACCATTTAAAATAAAACTGAAGAAAACATACTCAATCAGTTAAAACACTCAAACAGTTGACGTTTTTAAACACAATTAAAAACTTTATTCTGAGACTGTCACTAATCTCAAAACTGACACTTTAAATGTTTTGAAATACAATCACATCATCCTCAGAAGTGTAAAATAAAAAAACAGTACAAAATCATATATACCAAAGCTGTTAGTCATGTTACCCGATACTACTACTTAATTTAAATCTAGGTTCAGTAGTTAGCACACAGGATCACCTACAAAAGTTGTAAGATTTTCAAAATGAGACCCAAAATTTGAGTGCTTTCAAATAATTGATTTATCCTGAAGTCTTTATAGTCAACTATTCAAAATTGCTCGAGTTTTGGGTTTTGTTTTGAGAATATTACTACTTAATTTACATACTGAACTTAAGGAATATCACACCATTTGCATTGTTTCTGACTTTCTAACCCTTCATCTTTATTTAAGATATGGTAATTATTTTTAGTGTATTATTGCTATAAATTATCCAATATTTCTAGCCACCATATGATTCAATTGAGCTAAAATAACAGTTTTTTCCCACTGAATAATAAGACCATACAGTACTTACAGATTCAGCTTGTGCAGCTAGCTATTATTTTTAACGTTTCACTTATGTATGTTTATTCTAAATTTTTTTTAGCTTGTCTAGTTTATACACAACTGCATTCATATTCAATTTTATAAATACTCATTTTCTCCATTAATTTAATTACATCTTTAGTTTTATTTAATATTTGACTAATTTTATTAAAAGGTTTATAAATCAGAATACAATTGATTGATATGGTTTGTTTGGAATTTTGTGCAAATCTGCGCTAACTGTCCCTAATTTAGCAGTGAAAGACTAGAGGGAAGGCAGCTAGTCATAAATCATCATAATATAGGTGTACCAGTTAGATAAAGCTAAGTAGCTCTACTTATAGAAGCTCTAACAGCTGATGCCTCAACACAACCATTGGCTTATGATGTGACATTGTGGTTTGGTGGATGATCTCTTTCTCTCTGGCCCTCACAATAGCTTTATGTGTCACACTTCTTCCTCCTACTGTATAAGCAGCTTGTGATGATTCAGCAGGCTGTCCTCCTCATGATTATAAAATGCCTAGACCTCTGTCAATCTGGTTGCCTTCATTTATTGGTTATGCTTTAAAATAATGAGTTATTTTAACTTGAGGCTATATTTAACTGCAGTTGAGGGGGGGCACTGGTAAGTAGTGCCAAAGGTTTGTTTGTATATCAGGAATTGGAAGATAGTTCTAAACATTTGAAAGTTCTTCAGGTGACATTCAAGCAGTGTCAGATTTTGTTTTTTATCTTGTTAACAGAAACCATTTGACAATGTTTGAATAATAATAATAATGCATTAAATGTCATTCATGTAGAAACTTTGATCTGTTGATTTGAATGATACCCCATAAATAAACAAAAGTTGTTGCATGTAATAAAACAAAACACATACACCAACCTAATGCTATATCTAGCTGCTCATTCCAAACATTGGAGCAGACCATTATGATGAAGCATAAAAGGGAGTATGTTTATTGGTTGCATTGCTTCAGTAAAATGAACTGATGTCTAGTGGACAAGGTATAAGAAGGTAAGTTTTTGTAACTGAAGTGTTATTGTTACACTGTTTTGCATTTCTTATTATAATTTTTTATCCATTTATTTGGCTGATGCTTATTATATCCAACATTACGTTTAATTAAGATGCTTATTATATCCAACATTACGTTTAATTAAGATGCTTATTATATTCAACATTACATTTAATTAAGATGCTTATTATATTCAATGTTACATTTAATGAAGATGATTATTATATCCAACATTACATTTAATTAAGATGCTTGTTATATTCAACATTACATTTAATTAAGATGCTTATTATATTCAACGTTACATTTAATGAAGATGCTTATTATATCCAACATTACGTTTAATTAACCAGTGCTGTTGTTAACAAAAAAAAAGTGACAGATAACAACATTCTTGTAATTTTTTGTTATAATTAAAGGTTTGTCTTTATTTTCTAATCCACCTGTTAGTGTTACTCTGTCCTGTTTTGCTGTTTATTTATTATTATATTTATTAGGTGTGATTAATTAATAAACAATGTTATTCTAAAAAGATTATCACTGTCTGTTCCTAATTGGAATGGTGACTGTTAAATTAACATTTGTTTTGCTTAAGTCAGCTGTAGTTTTTTTTAATTGGATGCAATGTGGTGCGCTTGTAATGCAAGCTTACTGTACATAGCACATGAGTATTTCACATAGCATCAACAATGTGTAATATTTGATATATATCTAAAATATAAAAATGTGATTACTGTTTTATGTAATATATTTTTAAAATACATGTGAAAGTTTTATTTAACTTGTATTGATTTCTTGTAAAGTAAAAGGCATTTCAGTCAAATCCTAGACTAGGAATTATGGTGATGTCATTAGTAAATTATTCAGTTGATTACTGTTGGGGGTTTAAACATTCATTTAGTAATGTGTTTCAAACTTTCAAAGGTTAAAATCTACCTTTCATGACAGCTGTACTGGTGGGTAGTTCTAACTTCTTTGTCTGAATTTTCATGGTTTTCACAAGTTCAGCCAGTGTTGATGAGTTTAGTGTTCATCATCCATCCTCATAGATGGTTTAATGGTATTCATCATTGTTGTCTCTTATGTGATGGTTGGTTGACCTTTTCTCTTCTTCAGTGACTTTTTCATTGATTGAAGCTTTGGACAGGAAGATGGCCATGATGGTTTATTCAGAGATGAATGCAGTGGATGATGATATCATTTTTTGATGAAATTCCTCTGACAGAACACTTGTAGATCTTATCCAAGCCTTCTGACTTCACTTTTATTTTAGGCTTGGAACTCACTTCCAGAAGTGCTGGATGCATCTTATGCTTTAATAGCTGTTGACAGACTACTTCAGGCCTGTGTGCCATTATCATGAGTAACTACCATGGGCTTCATCCATAAACTATATAACATAATGTGCCACTGTCCGTGGGTAGTAAAAGTATTTTATAAGTAGCAATATTTTAAATAATTAGTGGCAGAATTTAGCTGAATTTAGACTTTTTAACTGAAAATGATCATTGCTAAAATTAATATCTTTCATGTTTCTACCTTGCATATCAATACATACAAACCTCTGCTATATACAGTTGTCCACAATACAACTGAGACAGCTTCCAACTCTGGATCATTGGGACACAGTATTGTCTAACATGAATCAATTCACTCCCTTCAGCTGGCATCACAGAAAAGTAAATAGAGACAAATAAGATCTATTGCATCAGGATTCACAGACACCCTGTGTACTGTATGTGCTGGTAAAGAACACAACTAACTCATGGAACATGGAGGATTTATATACATCCAAGTGCACTGGTGAGATTCTCACAAGCACCTGTACTGGAAAACTGCTGCTACTGAACTAAGGATAAGAGAACTTTGAGAAATGCCAGAGGATTGTTTCACTGAAAAATATTTCTTTCTACCTCAGAAAGCAAGGATCACAGTGCACTTTTGGATGAGTTTTAAAATTCCAAGCGAACAGTTGTGTAAACTGTTAACATTCTAGGCATTACATCTACTAGAACCATCTCTCCTAAGATTTGATGATCGAGTTATAAGCAGAATATGCTGTTCATACATGTTGTTGGAGAAAGTCACTTGATAGCTTGGAAAACAAGGGTCACACACACACTTTCATTGGTTTCTCTATCAAATGACTGGCCTAGGTGCTTTTCAGGCATCTGATCTTGGTTCTTCATCATGTTATATTGGTGTGTGGATATGCTAGTGATCCACTAAATCATGTCTAAGGGACAAGAATGCATGCTTGTGCTCCTCAGCCCATCTAAAATGCTTATTGGTTTTAGTGAGAGCAGATAATGGAGTGACAATCTTGGAAACATTGATAATACATTACAAAATCAAAGAAGCTTCAAACATCTCAATACAAGTTGAGATCAGTCTTGAATCACTGCAATCTTCCCAAGGTCAGTTTAGATTCTGTCTCTTGCTTCCCACTGTATGACCCAATCTATTACCTGATTCATCAACAAGAACAACAGCTGTCTATTTTGGAACATCACAACCCAATCTGTTACCTGACTCATCAACAGGAACAACAGCTATCTATCTTGGAACATCACAACCCAATCTGTTACTTGATTCATCAACAGGAACAACAGCTATCTATCTTGGAACATCACAACCCAATCTGTTACCTGATTCATCAACAACAACAGCAGCTATCTATCTTGGAACATCACAACCCAAGCTGTTACCTGATTCATCTTGGAACATCACAACCCAATCTGTTACTTGATTCATCAACAACAACAGCAGCTATCTATCTTGGAACATCACAACCCAATCTGTTACCTGATTCATCAACAACAACAGCAGCTATCTATCTTGGAACATCACAACCCAAGCTGTTACCTGATTCATCTTGGAACATCACAACCCAAGCTGTTACCTGATTCATCTTGGAACATCACAACCCAATCTGTTACCTGATTCATCAACAATAACAGCAGCTATCTATCTTGGAACATCACAACCCAATCTGTTACTTGATTCATCAACAACAACAGCAGCTATCTATCTTGGTACATCACAACCCAATCTGTTACCTGATTCATCAACAATAACAGCAGCTATCCATCTTGGAACATCACAACCCAATCTGTTACCTGATTCATCTTGGAACATCACAAACAAATTGACAGCCTCTTTGCTGCAAGTTTATTAACTAATGAGAGTGATCCCAGCTCTGTGCACTTAAATGTTTAGTTGATGAACTTTCAATAGTAGAAAAAAACTGACAAAAACAAATTTAGAAAATTACAAATAAATTAAGAGTCTAGAAATTTGTTTTCTAATCTATAGATTTTGAGAACATTTGAATGATGGCTAGATAATGAGAGGAAATTTGGGGGCAGTGCATTGTTTATTATAAAGTTGGAATAACACTCTCATAGTTATAATTGAAGTGAGTGAAAATGCTTTTATGATATACATAAGAAGCAAAAATATAACCTGTTTTAGCTTTTTTGATATTCATAAAAATATAATGATCCATTTTCATCAGGTTTACAAGTGAATGTAACCTTGGGATGCTGGAATTTTAAATTTGCTGTGAATTTTGGAACATGTTAGCAGGACATAACAGTGAAAAAGGTGTCATAGATGTAGTCTCTGTAAATAACACTTGTATAAAATCAGACAGGCAGTTATCTAACCATATATGCTTGCAGTGACAGGGAAGACTAATGACCAGGGTTGGGTAAAGAGTCTTGTTAATGTATTTTAAGTATTTGTATTTAAATTCATTACTGAGGAGCTGATGTTAATTCTAAATTAGATCTCAGATTTCGATCACCTGACCTGCAGGACTATTTCCAACTTACTGAGTCATTGAAAATTCTCATCTTACATTAATGGAAGTTATTAGTCTATTTTAAATTTATATTCATTAAGTTAACTATTAATTTAATCTCTGTCTAAATCTACTACATTTTAGGTGTGTAGAGCTGGACTGTTGGGATGGGAAGGGAGAAGATGAAGAACCTATTATTACACATGGAAAAGCTATGTGTACAGACATTTTATGTAAGGTAGGTGATTATTCCTGTTAGTAGTTCAAAAGCCACACATGTAAATGTGTTATGGTGAGTATACCAGTACATTTACATGCAGTGCTTGAAGTGGGGTGGGCCATCCCACTTCTTTTTAGGAGGGCCCAAGACCATCATCCTACCTTTAAGTAGGCTGTAAGTAAAGAAAACAAATGAAAAACAAGAAATATAATACTCAGCTTCAAAACTTTCACAAACCATTCTGTTTTCTCCCTCCCCCACTTCAACCAATGTGGTCATGTTGGAATATTTTGTGATTATTGTAATGGTTGTATAATCATATATATATTTTTTTTTACTTTTAATGATGATTTTTTTAAACTTAAATTATACTTTATGTTAAGAATTTAAATAGAGAGTAGTTGAACTCTTAGTTCACGTTTTAAGTATCTGAAATAATAAAGCATATGATAGCTCCAAATTTTAGGTTATTATTAAGTTAGTTTTCTTATTTCAGTGTTACTTTCTTCCTTAGTATCCAGTGCTTTAGTTTTTTACTGTGTATGTTTTTGTATGGAATATGTATATTATTCACAAAAAATGCCACAATGCTGATCCTTTAAAGATATTTTGTGTAATGCTGGATCCTTAATTATGGGCAAGTTGTGTAATATTACTTCCTAAAGGGCATGTGTAATTCTAGGTCTGTAATTAAGGACATGTTGCATAATGCTGCTTTCTTAAATGCATATTGTTAATTGCTGGATCCTTAAGGACATATTATGTAATTGTCATCCCTTAAAGACAGGGTTGTGTAATGTTGTGTCCTTAAAGAATGGTATGTAATGCTGATCCCTTAAGAACATGTTGTGTAATGTTCACTCCTTAAGGACACATTGTGTAATTCTGGTTCCTTAAGGACATTTCATGTAATATTGGTTTCTTAAGGACATATTATGTAATACTGGTTGCTTAAGAACATATTGTGTAATGTTGGTGCCTTAAGGGATATGCTGTGTAAATCTGGGTTCTTAAAAAAATGTTGTGTAATTTTGCTTCCTTAAGAACATATATAATGTTGGTTCCTTAAAGACATTGTGTAATGTTGGTGCCTTAAGGATAAGCTGTGTAATTCTGGGTTCTTAAAAAAATGTTGTGTAATTTTGCTTCCTTAAGAACATATATAATGTTGGTTCCTTAAAGACATTGTGTAATGTTGGTGCCTTAAGGATATGCTGTGTAATTCTGGGTTCTTAAAAAAATGTTGTGTAATTCTGCTTCCTTAAGAACATATTATATAATGTTGGTTCCTTAAAGACATTGTATAATGCTAGGTCCTTAAGGACATCTTGTATAACACTGGGTCCTTAAGTATATGTTGTGTAATGTTAAGTTCTTAAGAATATGCTGTGTAATGTTAGGTTTTTAAAGACATATTATGTAATGCGGGGCCCTTAACAACATATTGTGTAATTCTAGGTCCTTAAGAGCATGTTGTATAAAACTGGATCCTTAAGTATATGTTGTGTAATGTTGGGTTTCTAAGAATATGCAGTGTAATATTGGTTCTTTAAGGATATATTGTGTTATGCTGGGTCCTTAAGAACATATTGTGTTTCTAGGTCCTTTAGAGCATGTTGTATAACACTAGGTCCTTAAGTATATGTTGTGTAATGTTGGGTTTCTAAGAACATGCTGTGTAATATTGGTTCTTTAAGGACATATTGTGTTATGCTGGATTCTTAAGAACATATTGTGTATCACTGGGTTCCTAAATAAACATTGTGTAATATTTGGTTCTGAAGAATATGCTGATTCCTCAAATATGTGGTATGTAATAGTTATTGGTCCTTACAGAAGAGCTTTTTAATGCTAATTCCTTAAAGATGTGTTGTATAATGCTGGTCTCTAAAAGGATGCTGAGTAATGCTGGTCCTTCAAAAAGATTAAACAAATTATACTTATTTAAACATGAAAGATACGTGTGAAAGGCCAAACCTTTATTATTTTGAGAAGTTGTTTATATTTCAAAAAGAAAAATTATAATGTAGGATTTATTTCTTATAATAATAAAAACCTAATCTACACATAAGATTATAATATCAAATATTTTACAGTTTCAGTACTTGTAGATATACTAAGAGTGCTTATAATTATCTTTTAATTATGAATCTTGGTATATTATAATTGTTATGGATGATTGTAGTTATGTTTTATTTTTTTAAATATATATTTGAGAGGACACTAATAACTAAGATCTTAATATCAAACTATTGGTATTTATAATAAAACTTTCAGTATATCTGGGTCAGAAAGGATAACTTCTGGCAACTGGACCTAGGTCAGTTTACCTAGGTTTGCTTGCAAGATTAGGTTCTAGTTAAGAGAGGAGGTAGTGGATTTATAGTTTATAATATCATAAGTAATATTATAATACAAAAAAAGATATCATATATTATTAGAGCTATAAAAAAAAGGGTGGAGGCCCTAACCCCTTATTGATTCAAGAGCTTGCATTCTAATTTTGTGTGTGTGTTGTTTTGATTATGTCTGATTGGTGGAACATCCCACAATGCTTTTGTGTGCCATGGCCACAGATATTTTCTCTTTAAAATGATATAATATATATACTTCTGTACAAATGGTATAATTTTATGTTATTTTGTTGCAGTTTGTTGGCATGGGTATGTATATCTGTAATGTTGTATTTTTACATAATTGCTTCATTAGGGTTGAGTAATTGTCAGTAAGCCTTTGATGTAATGCAGGTAATTGGAAAATATGTATGTGTGTGTGTGTGTGTTTGAAAGAGCATATTAGATGAAGACATGAACTGGTGTATGTGAATGAAATAAGTCTAGAATGATAGAAATAAAACTGAAACCTACCATAACTAATGGTTTCTTTTTAGGATGTGTTCTATGCTATCAGAGACTGTGCTTTTGTAACATCTGATTATCCTGTTATTCTTTCATTTGAAAATCACTGCAGGTAAGATTTGCTTAGAAGGATAAAACAAATGTTTCTTATAAAGAGATTGTATTAATTGATAGTTTAGTAATATCTCATAATTAAATAATACAAGCTATTGTCCAGAGAAGATTAATAAGGTTACAAATGTACATACTTGTTAAGTTTGTCATGAAAATAGTAGAACTCAATTTTATTAGAATATTGAAAAAAAACATGAAAAGTGAGGGAAAACCTTTGAATTTATAAAAAAAGAGGATTTGATAAGTTATAATTAGTATGTGCTATGATTGAGAGAAAACTGAACAGCGTTGTTTTATGTGTATAAATTACAACTTGAGGTAAAAAAATTTTTTCATAATTTTATTAAAGTTTTTTAACAGTTGTGACATTTCTAGCATTTGTTATAAGCTAACAGTCATCTTACATTTGATAGTACTTTTTATCTACTTATATTTTGCTTTTAGTAAAACCCAACAATACAAGCTAGCCAGGTATTGTGATGAGATTCTTGGTGAGCTGCTATTGAAAGAGCCACTGCCAGAATATCCTGTAAGTAATACATGTATAAATATATACCTTTTTCAATTAAAAAAAGTGATATTTCTGATATTAAAATATGTTTGTTAATAGCAGGTGAATATCAAAAGCTAGTGTAAATTGTAAACATCAAAATGCATGTAATTATCTATTAGCTCCACTTTCAGGAACTTTTCTGAGTTAATTCATTATATCATGGAGAGAGCAGTTTAAAGAAAGAACTACTTATTCTAATTCATGATTGCTTAAAAAAATGCACACAGTCAAAATAGTAGATACATATCAACTCAAAATACCTGATAATCTTGAACATATGTTGTAAATCCACCATTTTGGTGTTGTAAATTACAATAGAAATTTTTAATTTCTGAGTCAAATCATATTTTTATCACAGTTAGAGCCAGGGGTGCCTCTTCCAAGCCCTAATGATATGAAGAGAAAGATCTTAATCAAGAACAAGAGATTGAAACCAGAAGTTGAGAAACGTATGTAACTTATTCATCATATTGCTTGTTTTTCTGTGGTCATGGTCTCTCTATTTTATTTGATGTATTCAATGGAGGACTATGTTAAAAGATTAAAAAATAAAAATACCTGCCACAAGTAGGTATAGCATGTTCAGTCAGAAATGGAATGACTTATTGAACATTTTTAAAATATATTTAAAATTAAATGAAAACTGTATTAAAAGGTGTTTTAAGTACACAATTAAAAACATTGATTATTTGAGTATTTTAAGTAATAACTGGTTTATGAAATGAAAATGAAAATAATAATAAAATATTTTAGCATTTTTAAAAGAGAAAAAAACTTGATTTTGGACTTGTTCATTCCTAGTGTTCTGCAACAGGGTTGAGTGTTCCAGTATCTGGTCTCTCTACTTTACATTTTTAACCAAGACTGGTGTTAGGTACGTATAATAATTATTCTATACTTACTTAATTTTATTCACATTTCAGAGGAAATGGAATTGTGGAGAAAAGGACAGTTACAAAATGATGATGAGGAAGAAAAAGAAGATGCAGCAGTGAATGTAGAAGCCCTGACTACGGGCTCAGGAGATGAAACAGTTGATGGTAATACCTTTATTATTTACAGGATTTTAAAATAATGTAGGAATGGTTTTTTTCCCTATTTTGTTTTTGTGTTGGATTCAGTTATCTTCAGAGTGACCAGGCATGCTATATTTTATTTTCCAAGTAAAATTAATTTTGTTAGAATTGCTAATTAAAACTTAATGCCATATTAAACCCAAATAATAAGTCTGTTGCAGGGACATAGGTAAATTAGATGTAACTTAAAATTGTAACAAACATCTGAATAACATTATATCTAATAGTAACGAAATTATTATTTTTGTATAGGAACATTTAGACCATTGCTTCACAGAAGTTTGAAAAAATATTAAAATAAAACAATGATTAGTTTTATCAGTGATGATAAATTATAAAAATGTTGATTTTTCATAAGTGTCTGTAGATAAACTGTAATTATTGTAAATTTTGATGAATGTTTATGTACCATTTTTATGTGATTTGTTATAAGTTTCATGTACTCATACAAAGAAGTATTGATAAAAAATGAGGTTTAGTTTATAATCATGGTTAGTAAAAGATGTAATGGTAGCTTAATAGAAAACATTAACAGGCTAAACTTTTGTTACTAACTCCATAGTTAAACAACAAGACTGAGATTTTTGTATATGTTGTTTTTATTTCTTTTCATACAAAGTTAATATACAGTGTATGTACATGAGCCTTGTATTGTTAATAAAAATATTATGAAAATGTATTATGATAATTTTTAAATAGATTATGCTCTTAATAAATACTAAGAGACAATTAGTAACAGTCAAAAATGTCTGTTTGATCATGATGTATTGTAAGTCAATATGGGTGTTTTTGTACTATGTATGTTTGTTGTAATTGTCATAACTTGGGTCCTCTAGTGGCTCAACAGTAAGTGGTAAGTCTGAAGGCTCACATTGCTAATCATTGGGTTTTGATACTCATGGTAGTCACGGCAGATGTATCCCATTGTGTATCTTTGTGCTTAACAGAAAACAAAATTATAACTTAACAAAAAATAAGTTTGTTTTATATTCATTAGCTGTAAGTTTTCATCTGACCAAACACCTTACATTAAAAAAAAACAAGTTTGAATTCAGCCATATAAGCATATGATATCTACAAAAAATAACAAAGTTATTAAAAAAGGGGCTAGCCATATAAAAATGTGACATACACAAAAAAAGACAAATTACGTAAAATGTAAAGCTCTGTAAACATGTAATCTACAAAAAAGAAAGAGTCAAGTAACATAAAGATTTAATTTTAAAATTTCCAAGTTAAACAAGATACAATTGAAGAAATCTTGGTCCCCCACTTTATCATTGCAACAAGAACTAGTATCAATATGAATAAAAAAGAAAAGCCCAAATCTGTCCTGTGTCTTGTTTGATGTACACAATTAACATTACAACTCTGTCTAACTTCTCTTTTTTTTGTAGATTACATACTTACAGAGATTGGCATTTTACATAATATGGCTCCTTGGCTCATTTTGTTTTTGTAGATATCACATCTTTAAATCGATCCTTTTGTTCTAATTTGTTTTGTTTACATATAAAGTGTTTTGGTCAAATATCACAGTTTGTTTCTTGAATTTCAATTTTACACAGTACAAAGCTGGATTTTCATTATAATGTATTTATCATTTTTTTACATAGAATCTTTTTACCAAGTTATGGACTTGCTTTATCAGCTGATCTAAGAATGAAAAAGCATTTAATTTGATTTTGCTTCATAGATATTTAAATAACAATGATTCTTAATGTATATATTTTGATTTATTCAAAGAAGAATGAAAATATTTTGGAGATGTTGTCTAATGGATAGTGCTTCCATGTGTTTTTGACAATAATGCTACTAATCTTAAAAACTTTATGAATTTTGAAGTAAAAACACAAACTATTAGTATATTAATACATTCAGTACATTCTAGATTGTTGAATCTGTTCATATAGAATCTGTTAGAGTGTTTAGATATGATTTGAAACATTATAATAGTGGCACTACAGCACTTAGAACAGTTTTAGCAATACCTATATATATATAGTCACAGTAGTGGAGAGAATTGCTATTTTGACTCCAGATCCCGGTCTTTAATACAATTTAAGTTAGTAAAGACATATTTGTATTATGTTCATGGGCTATAAAATTAACCATGGTGTAATATACATGTAATTAAGTCATCAAGGATGTGGTTTGTATTATCCTTATTTGTTTAAGAATGATATCATATTAGTCAATAAAGATATGCTTGTGTTAGGTTTACCAGCTATGACACTGATCATATTGTTTATGAATCAGCAAGAATATATTTGTATTAAGAACAAGGATATATTTGTGTTAGGTTTACCAGCTGTGACAATGATCATATTGTTTATGAATCAGCAAGAATATATATGTATTAAGAACAAGGATATATTTGTGTTAGGTTTACCTGCTGTGACACTGATCTTGATGTTTGTAAATGGGTAAGTATATATTTGTATTATGAATGAGGATATGTTTCTGTTATATTTACTAGATGGGACACTGATTTTGTGACTAATGTTAACTGCTGAAGAAAAGCTGTACATGATAGTTATTTTTCTGAGAAATAGGTCACATAATCATCAGTTAAACATAGTTATATATTATCTAATGTTTCAGAAATAAGTTGAATAGAAATTTTTCTTAGTTTGTAATTTTTTTTTTTTTCAGAAAAGAAGGTATGACTTATTGGCTTCAAAACCTGAATTATCCAAACCAAACAAGAAACTGAAACTTAAATGCTGTGATTTTGATTCTTTCTGCGTATTTGTTGATGGAGGAGTAACATGGATAATGTCTATGGACTGTTATGTTTTATTACTAAAATTAGCTTAAAGTATTAATTTTATATTGATATTCTTTTTAGGTGTGAGTTTTTTACTGTTTTCCTAGAAGTTTCACAAATATATTTGTAAGAAAAAGTAACATGTAAATATACTTCATGGAAAGTAACATGTTAATGTATAAAGTAGCATGTAAATTTACTTCACGTATAAAGTAACAAGTAAGTATACTTCATTTGTAAACTAGCAAGTAAATATACTTCATGTGTATTCTGTTCCAAATTCAAAACTTTAATTTATGTAACATCATTTATCACTGTTTAGGTTCTAGTATTCAAATGTATATGAGTAAATTTGTCACTTTTGCAATTTAGTGCTTGTATGTTTAACAAAAGAATATTATCCTGACGTGGGCTTTGGCTCAAGAACTAACTTTCTTTAACGTGTGCTAAACCAGCATAGAATAATTACAAAAAGTAATTAATAAATTTGTTTTAACATAAAAACCCTCAATACTTAATTTTTATGTTCAACAAAATAAATTTATTGAAGCTTATTCACATATAACATAACGTAACGTTTTAGGAGAACATGGGAGCTATTGGTCCATCTCGGCTGTTACATCCTCTAAACTAAATCAAAATAATTAAAAAAGCAAATCTTAAAGCCAGCCCTTATCATTCTTATACTTATCAAGCTTTTTCGTAAACTCACTTAAATTTACTGCCTCTACAACATCAGAAGGCAACCTATTCAAAGGCCAACCACCCTATTAGAAAAATGAAACTGTAGAGGAAAATACTGAATAAGCTCAATAATAAATCATATACAAAAGACTTTAATCAAACATAAGCCTAGTCCTTATTGAATAAACTTAAAACATGGTAAATATAAGATAAGTGAAAAAGGAGAAATAAATTTCTTAGCTTTCAACTTCTGCGATTTGTTAGCAAAACAAACTTTAATAAATTAAACATATATGGGTTTCTAAGCATCAAGCATTATCAGCTTTTATAACACTTGATTTTTCATGACATTATATCTTTAAATACATCTTTCATTTAAAAAAAGTTCTGACAAGGAATGCTTTTAGGCAAAAGTTAATAATTTGCTTACTTTATTAATGTTTAAGAATATTGTGCTTCTTCTAGAAATGTGACAAGTTGTATAGATTTATTCTAGGATATAAAACTTTTTTGTTTATTAAAATTTTCATGAGATTCAATAATATAATTAGTTTAGCTTACCTTGGTGATAATTAAATTTAGTAATTTTCAAGTCTTATTTGTTAACTGAACTTAATAATTTAGATTAATTGATCAAATATTGTTTGGTAAGTAGCAATGATCCTACATTATTTTGTTTTATCTATGGTATTTTTACTTAATACTTGATTTGATTACAGTCATTATGAGAAAAAAAAATATTCACAGATTTAATTCATATAATATCTACAAAAGTGTGAATTAAAAAGCATGTTTTTTAAATCACTTATAAAATATTTATGAATGAATTAGAAATCCAAGATTTTTGAAACAATAAAGTAATAATAGTTTTAATTTTTTTTACATTCTGTTTGTAAATTAAAGTGTTCTTAAAAAATAACTTACCCAGTTAATATAACATAATCTTGTTATTTCAAAATGATAGTGTAAACTTCAACATTTTTATAAAGGCCTTTTATACTTCAAAAATACTTTTAACCTTTTGCCAAAACTTTTAACTCAAAAGTTTATTGCATTGTAATTAATCTTATCATTGAGAGTATATATGTATATGCTATTTCAGACTTCTAGCAAAAATATATGAATGCAAACAAATTTAGTGAAGTTACTATATTTTAGATGCTACAAAAAGTTTGTTCTACAATGTTTACATCATTTCTTCTTAAACTCTTATTAATAGTGAACTGTTTTTAGTTAGTTATTCTTATTGGTTTGAGAAGAATTTTGACATACTAATATATAGGAGGTAAGTGAAGAACAAGTTGCCATGGCAAATTACCAGTATACCGGTGCTACCACACATGTCCATCCTCTTTTGTCATCTCTTGTCAACTATGCTGAACCAATCAAATTCCAAGGATTTGATGTTGCAGAAGGTTAGAGAAATTTAATTAAAATAATAAAAGTTGGGTATTTTTCTTTACAGAAAAAATAAGATAACATTTTCTGGAGCATGTGTCTGAATTTGTTTATTTTTTTAATGTAACCTATTTGGTGAAGAATGCAATCAAGTAAGTGTGTAGCTATAAAAGATAATCAAACTTTCACATAAAATTATGTTTTATTGTAGATTATTTAGGTTTTATATTTAATTGCTATTTAACCTGAAAAGTAATAAGCAGCACTTATAAACAACTGAAATAAAACAAGTGTTATGGTGTAACAGAGCTTGATTTTATATGTTTTATGCATCATATATATTCAATGATCTTAAAATTTTAGTTCTGGGGTCTGCTTGGTGTTATTTGGTCAGTGAGAATTAATATTATCTTTGTGTCATTCATTACATTACAATTAATGAGTTAAATGCATTGAAGAAAAACTGCCTTCCATAAGTTTGTGATTAGTTAACTTTTACTTTTAAATAAGAAGAATATTAATAGTTATCTTTAAATTGAATGTGAAGTATGTGATGTTAAAATTCTTTATTCACTTTTAAGAAATATTTGCTTTATAGTCTTACTGAAAAATTAAAAAAACATTGTGTAAGATAAATATTGAGTTTTTAAGTACATTCTAAACTAAATCTAAAATTATGAAAAATCTACTCTAACCCTCATACTGATTAAGATTTCCACCAGATGCATCATGGAAACAGAAATTCAAAGTTAGGCTTTAAGACCTTAAGGTTTGTTTTTTGTACTTGCAAATAAATTCCCATGATGTATCCTTAAGAAGGAGTATCAGTTTATCTAAGAATTTTTATTATGTTTTGGGGCTAGAGATTGTATACAAAATTTTATATATCAAAATTGGTAACCAGTCAACAAAAATTTAAATCTGTCTTCTACTTCTAGAGAAGAACATTCACTGGAACATGTCTTCATTTGCTGAAACGGCAGCTCTTGGCTACCTCAAGTCTCAGGCCATTGAATTTGTAAAGTATCCTTTATTGTTGCAATCTTCTGTGAAGATTTAAAGCAATTTTTTTGTATCATCTCATATGCATGAAATTTAGTTGGTTTTTGAAAAAAAAAAAAGAAGTTGGCCATTTGGAAAACTTTTCTTTAGAAACCTAGAGAAGTGTTGGATATAGTAATAGAAAATTTCAAAATTTTAATTACTATCCATTTTGTGAAAATAAGTTCCTTTTATGACTGATTTTTATTTTGGTTGTGAAAAAAAATAACAATACCCAAATTTTACTGTGTAACATTTACTGCGATGTAATAAGTTATTGTGTATTAAAAATATGAATCTTTAAACTGTTGCTTAATAAAAATATTATGTATAACAATTGTTAATCATTTATTTAAATTCTACTTTCTTCAGTCATTTTTATTTAAATGTCCTATTTTCTCCTGGAATGCTAAACAATAGGGTTAAAACTTTATTACATATAAGGTTTGAATTTAACTGAATATTGACTCAAGGATGTAACTATATTGAGGTAGAATATTTAAATTTTTGGTTTAAAAAATTATTTTCTCATGACTCAGAGATTGTATTATAGCTTGACCTCTGAATAGTTTGGTTTATATCTGTTACATATGTAGTTCTGTGCAAGGAAACACATATTTCAATTTTTGATCATAATGAAATTGTCTTGGTGGCTTCTGAGGTAACTGTATTGTATGGATAATTTTAAGCTAAATAACATGTATGTTGATATATTCAAATATACTAGAATACCTTAATTCTTTTAATTCAGCTACAACAAGAGACAGTTAAGTAGAATTTATCCTAAAGGAACAAGAGCTGATTCTAGCAACTTCATGCCCCAGGTAAAGTGTGTATGAAAACTGATTTGTTTTAATCCATTAAATACTGATACCTACTCTGGGAGGAAGCATTATAGTAAGTTAAAAAATTAACAGGAAATCCTGCCCCCATTAAAGATATGGTATCATGGTTAACTGGGTAAGATATATATATATACCGAGCAACCTGAACAATATGCAGTGGTCTTTTTCACATTATTTTACAAGCTATAAATGCTATTCACTTAAGAAAACTTCTTTCATATACATCTTTTTTACTACCATAATGGAAATATAGAGTTAAAACGAAAATAATATGTTTAATAGTTAATTGTATAAATAGGTAATTGGGAGAAATTTAGATAGGGTATTTTATATTTAATTTATGTATATGTGAAACCTCTGATTTGTCATTTTAAATGATGATACGTCTTAATGTATAATTTGGAGAAATAATAGAAGAACAAGAAAAAACTAAATAGTAACTCCAGATTAGTTGGAACTTCAACAGATTTTTCAGATTTATACACATTGGCTAATGTCATGGATTGGCTTTATGGAAGAGCGCTTGCTTTTGGAACTAGTTAATCAGGTTCACATCCACGAGATACTACAAAATATGCCTTGCACTTTAAGCTGTGGGCGTGTTATAAAAGTGACAGTCAATCTGTTAGCATTGTTGATAGGTGTTACTGACTGGTTGCTTTCCCTCTGCTTAATAATTCAAAACTGGGGAGAGTGTCAGATAGCCCAGTTAGCTTTGCCATAAATAAAAGACACAGATAGACATTAGTTAAAGTGTCTTAGATGATAATTATCAAGTAAAAAAAAGAACTGATGTGTTCCACATAAAAGAAAGTTTTAAATTTAGTTGAATGTGTCATTTATGTGAGGGTGTGCTTCTAATCAAAACGTTTGTGTGGGAACATCTGATATTTTTTCCAATCATTTTGTATGTTCTTTTTTTAACTTTTATGTACAAAAATCTATATCAAGATTATATTGATTTTATTGGTATACAGTGACGAAGTATGTTTCATTTTAACTATAGTTTATACTGTATTTTATGCACATTCAACTTAATGAGAAATTAGAATGATGTGTTTCCACAACAACCTTATGACTAGCTAGGAACTGCATACAAAAATAAATATAGGTTGCTGACTTAGTAATTTTTTTTCCCTAGATTTTTTGGAATGCTGGCTGTCAGATGGTAGCATTGAATTTCCAAACACCTGATCTCCCAATGCAACTCAACCAGGGAAAGTTTGAATACAATGGAGGCTGTGGGTTAGTATATGCATTTGATGATATTCTACTGTCAAAGCGTTTGAGAAATAAAGTTAACATTACCTCTTCTAAGGGGTAGTTTCCACAATAAAAATTCAAATGGTCACGAAGTTCTTTCCTCAAAATATTTCACTTGCAAGACCAAACTTTTTTTTAATATGACATTAATCAATAGCTTATAAGTACTTGTGTGCCACTATTTGATTACATGTTAAAAACATGTAGTAGCTAAAGTTAATCTTGCCAGTGAAAATTTTTCTTCTTTAAATCCACTTAAAAAAAAGTTGAATTTCTTTTCAGTTTAAATTGTCACTGAATATAGTAAATCAAATATAATTTTAAGATTATATAAATAGTTTTCAAATGTTTTGTAGTGAAACTGGATGAATGAAATTTTAGTCAATCTTAGTCAGCTGTCAATAATTAATTGGTTAACGTTATAACTGTACCTTATTATTATTATAAAACAAGAATAGATTGTTAGTGTTTTAAAGTATGGGCACATGAATAATTTCAACATCGCTTGACAGTCAAAGTATAATTATTCATTCCATCCTTAAGTAAGTTTTAATAATCCTGATCAGGCTGTTTTATTAGTATACATAATATAGTTAAAACTTCATTGATCTTGTACCTGAAAAAAGACAAATTCAAGCACTAATTGATAAAAATAATACGTTTTTGTTTCTCTGTTGGAACTTGCAATTTTCTCGATCAAACACTACAAATCCCATATTGTTAGAAAGACCTTTGTCTGAGGAATCCAAATTGCATATTGGCTTTTCAATTCAGTCTAAAATATGCATGCACAGTTTGTTCAAAACCATATGCTTATCACTTTGTGAACACACATTTAGACATTTCTACACAGTCAGCTAAGTTTGTCTTCATTACAACTACATTTACTTTACTTTGCAATAAATGTGCTTCAGTTTGTTTTGTAGACTACTATAGATATCTCTTAGATACGTTCCTTTACTATGGGTTTTATTCTTCGTTTTTGCGAATTTCTTTGTATCAAATCATAAAACTGTGTCATGCATTGAATGCTCATAACTGTTTCATACTCTGTAAACTATTATAAATACCATTACATTACTTTATTTTATTGTTTACGTTATGTGTAGTTTTATTAAATAAATTACGTTTACATGAGTTTATCTGACCACATAAATTTTTTCAAATAGACCAGGATTTATCGATGTAACGCATGATGTTTGCAAGGAAGTGCATCTTTTGCAGGTTGCAGCCAGTTAACTAATAATCTTTTAAATAACACTTGAGACTTGTTAAAGGTATTTATTATTTTGTAAAAAAACAAAGGAAACTTGGAGTAAATGTGAAGTAGGACACAATTTATCCTTTAAACTTTACTTAGTGAGATTTTTCTAAACAACTATTACTTTGCATCACTCAGTGAGGTTAGATATATTCTATTATCCAAACAATGTTTGAAAAAAAAAAATTATATCAACTAAAACCTGTTTGGTCAGTATTTCTTGTATCAATACCATTTCACTGTTGATGTTGAAATATGATTGGGTAGCTAGCATCATGTTCTGGTTTACGTACTGTACATGAAAAATTCAAAATGTGCCTGTAAGAACTTCCTTTCAAATGTGTAATTTTAACAAAATTATGACACATTACTGTAGATTTGGCTGGGGAAACAGAGAATTTAGTTATTTGATAGAAATTTCAAATGTACATATATCAGGTCATGCTAGATAACAAAACCCAAACCATGTTCAGCTGAGAATTATAATTTCAAACAATATACACTCTAATAATCTCAGTTTAGTTGATAATCAGTTTTTTCTGTGATTTTATTTGTTATAAAGTTATCTATTCCAAATATTCTAATGCCCCTTCGGCTTTGAAATATATTTGTAGAGGAATACATACTTTTTATTTATCTTGAGGTTTCTATTATAACATAAATGTATTTTACTTTAGCTTGACAAATTAATGACTTTCCATTATAATCACTGTCATGAACCAAATATTAAAACTTGCTATTTAATAAGTATTTTTGGAGAAATGTTGTATCAGTGGAAATGGATTTAATTGTTTTCATTTGATGAAAAACATCATTCACTTATTCGATATTGCAGGTATCTTTTGAAACCTGACTTCATGAGACGTCAAGACAAGACTTTTGATCCTTTTGCTGAGTCTCCAGTAGATGGTGTTATTGCAGCCCAATGTTCTGTTCGTGTGATATCAGGCCAGTTCTTATCAGATAAGAAAGTGGGAACCTACGTGGAAGTGGACATGTATGGACTGCCAACTGACACTATTAGGAAGGAGTTTAGAACAAGGATGGTTCCCTCAAATGGTCTGAACCCTGTCTATAATGAAGAGCCTTTTGTCTTTAGAAAGGTAGGTAAATTGTATTTGTACTTACTGATTACAAAACTGAAATTTAAGTACATATAAGTCAAATTCTTAACAAGTGTAAAATGTTCATAATTTCTTCTTCAGTACTTGTTTTCAATAAAATTTACCAAATGTAATATTCCATCAAAAAAGTTTAAAGTTAAGTGGCATCAGTTTAGCATTGAATCTTTGAATGAAAATGACTGTGTAATGTGGATAAAGCTCTTGAGAAGTTCTAAGTTGAAAGAAAGCTTAAAACCTAAATCACTAAACTGCTGCTTTATGTATTTTAGAATGTTAAAAACAGATACAATTTTGGATATTAAGAAATGATCATAGAAAATATTTTGTTTTATACCAGTAAATGGCAGTGATAATTAGTTGCACTAATGTTTCAATATTAAGTTGTTTATAATACTGTCAGAAGAATAAGTTAAACCTGCTTGCAGTACAAAGTTTTTTCAAACAGTAAAAAAACATTAATACTTTATATCAAAAACATTTAGTCTGTAAACTTTGAAATATTCAGAAAAGTCAACATTACTGAATCTTTTAGAAATTCTTCCATAGTTATTATTAAAAAATTAAATTCAAGAGAACAAATAAAATCTGGTGTCTTTTAGGTATTTCACCATTAATTTTCTTTTATTTGCATTAAAATAAAAAAATAACCTTAAGCTCATCTACATTAAAAACCTTAATTTACCAATCTTTTTTTTTTCAAACAAGTTTGGTTGATCGCCATGTTTTTAGTACAAAGCTATACAGTGGGCTATTTTAGCTTTACAAGTTGATAACGTTACTGCTGATCTGACAGGGGGATTTTTTTCAGACAGTAAAATAATTGACAGGGGCATATCCAGGATTTTCCAGGGGGGGGGGGGTCTCACTTTTGAAAATGTATTATAAATTAGCAAAATTTTTTCATGCCATAGACTGAGACCCTTCATATCATTGCATCACACAGTGGATAAAGTCTGATACCATGTAAAATTGGAATCAGGAGTATAAAAACAGAATTGGATCATCACACATGTGCTGGAGTATACTGTATTAGTAATACAGAGAGAACCAGGCATCAGAAATATTTATTTTTCTATATCTCTTTGGGGGGGGGGGGTGCACGCATTTGCCATGCTTTATGGTGGATATGCCACTTATTGATTATATTTGTTAAATAAGTATTGTAGGATACCTTTTATTTACATTATGAATTAAAATGTTTTTGTTTTATAGGTTGTGTTACCTGATTTGGCAGTGATCCGTATAGCTGTATATGATGAAAATGGAAAAATGTTGGGACAAAGAATCTTACCTATGGATGGGTTACAGGCTGGTTAGTATGAATTGGAAAAAAAACTGTACTGTATAAAGAAGTAAATATTTCATTGTTTATGCTTTTCATAATAAAGCATTAACTAGCATAGCACAGTTATGTATAATGTTTTGAACAACTTTTAACAACAAACATTGTATAAATATGAAGGCAGCATGGCTCAATTGCTAGTGCATTGGACTCATAGTCAGGATGTTATGAGTTTGAGGCTTGCTCATTATATATTTTTGTTTCATTGTGCAAGTGGTTTCCAGCAAGTATCTGGGGGTTAACCTGTGATAGACTCTGATCCAATCTAGAGGAAATGTGTCACCATCCTCAACCAGTTGTACCATAGAAACTTTAGAGTTCAGTAAAATCTCAGCATGGGATGGATTTAGCTTAATTGGATAGATATATTTAGTTCTCAGACTTTACTATGTTTTTGTTTTGTACTTAGTATTCTTACAAAATAATAAATCAGAATTAATAAAATAATTGTCTTGCCTTAACATCTTTCAAGATGAAATGGGTATTTTTTCCTAATCTAGAAAGTTTACTTATGCAACTTATTTCTTCTACAGGTTATCGCCATGTTGCTCTTCGGACTGAAGGAAATTTTCCCACATCGCTAGCCATGTTATTTATTTGTATTGAGCTGAAGATCTATGTTCCTGATGGACTAGGAGGTGGGAAAGAGTGTTATATTCTAAATCCAAAACATTTTAACTTAAATCTATTAAAAATTTAGCATTGTTAATAAAAACCATTCTTACATGTGCAAATAATATTCTTGCTTTACGCATATCTGTCTATATAAATTGTTAATAATTTTATTTCATTTACTTCCATACTTTTTTTTCCTAAATTTTATATTTCCTGAAAGTATTTTCTTTATTTTATAAAACAGATTAATAGTTTAAAGGTTTGTAATCAGTAACTTTTCTGTTGTGACTTTTCAAGCATTAGGTAATCTTTGGGTTATTCAGATATGAAACTTTTTGCTGATTGGCTGAATTATACCTTTCTGACCATCTCCAGGGGATCTTGTGATTCATTTGAATTTGAGAAGAAAGATTTAGGGGTATGTGTAGTTCTGTACAACATCAACGTGCTGATCAATAAATAGAATTCATGTGGGACTAATCTGAATTGTGTTGTTCTCTACATCTTTCCAACATACCATATTTATGACAGACCAAATGTCAGATTATCCAGTCAACAACAAATGATTTATGGCTAAATTATTCAAGTGCCAGTAAACTGAAATCTAACTGGTTGTCACATTTAACTCGTGTATGTCTGAAGGAGGTGCACTTGCACCCCTCCTGGATTATTGATTTTGCATTTCCCTAGTTATAGCTTTGATGTCATTTTGCTCCCCCTGTAATATATCCTGTGGATGCCTCTAATTCAATTGCTGACATTTTTATAAATGAACTGGATGTTTGCATTGTTTCTGTGGCAGTAAGAAAGCATGCATTCAAAACCATAAATCTAAAAAAGTTATG
Source organism: Limulus polyphemus (assembly GCF_000517525.1). NCBI lineage: Eukaryota > Metazoa > Arthropoda > Merostomata > Xiphosura > Limulidae > Limulus > Limulus polyphemus. The sequence goes on along the minus strand of NW_013667830.1, from coordinate 162,445 downwards.
TTGAAAATTGTTGAAAGATGTGATGGGGCTAGAATAAAAGAAATGGACAAGAGTATAAAAAATCCTTTTTCAATAGACTTAAAAACATGTCAGAACATGTTTTTTAATTTGTTGAAAATATAGGAGCTTCAGGGAGCTTTCAATGGACCTAGCTTTTTCATCTCTTTTTTTTTCTTTCTCTTTTCTTGCCTGGTAATTTTGTCAATTTTTGTGATTTATTTAGTTTTTCATTCCAGATTTAATGGATGCCTTGTCTGATCCAAGAGCCTTCTTATCAGCCCAGGAAAAGCGAGCTGCACAAATGAAAGCAATGGGGATTGAAGAAGCTGATATTCAGACTAAAGATTTGAAGTTAGGAAGTTCAAAGAAAGAGGAAGAGAAAAAAGGTATTTAGAACAGAAGTCATTCTAGCTACAAATGAAGTACAACAACCTTAAAGTTCTAATTCCCTGTGCGATTTTAGATTAAGAATGCTTTTTTTGAGTATTATTAATGCTGGGAACAGATAAACTACACTATAACCTAAAAATTCTTAGCTCTTTTTAAGCAGTATGAAATGCTAAGTACCACACTATTTTATGTGACTGTGGTAAACTCTCTAAATAGGTAGTAGTTGAGACATAATAGACTGCTATTATAATAGACTAAGGTATCAAGGTAGAATGTTTCAAGCCTCAGTTTTTACTTTGGTTTCTTAGAATGGAAACTGGCATTCTTGCATCAACCTGTTTTGTGAGATATTCTAAGATTAGGCTTTTCACCCAACATGAAATATTTATAGTATGATACTGTCCTAAGCAACTGATGTAAAATTTCTGAAGAAGTGAGAACTAAAATGAGATAGGTTTAAAATGTTTACCCCTACTTGATGAGAATATTATTTAAGGAACTAAGATATTGGCTTTTCTTTTAATTGGTTTATTAGCAACATATGACAGCATTTTCAAGCTATGTAAGAAAAAAAAGGTTGAGTAGAACTAATTAGTGACAACAAGCTTAGATTAGGGTAAAGATTAGAGCTTGAGTTCCCATTGTGATGTTATACTATATACGTAACTGATGTATATAGCTATAGTATTAACTATATGTAGTAATAGATTAAATTAATGGAAGGTAAAACTAAGACATCAGGTAAGCTTAGTTAAGTTTAGCAGGTACAGTATGGGATGGCAAAATTTCGTGAATATTATTGTTAATTTTATTCTGATAAAAGAGTTATCACACAGGATCACATAGTAAAAGTGCAATGAATTTCAAAAAAAGACCCAAAACCTGAGCACTTTCAAATAGTTGACTATTGAATAGTCAATTATATGAAAGTGCTTGTTTTGAAATTCATTGTTAATTTTATCATATTCAAACAATTAACAGAAATGAAATAACATATTATTTATTGAAAATATAATGGTGATGACAAAGGTGACGTTAGGCACAGACATGGGAGGGTCAGTTCCTCGAATTTCCAGTTGGTGTCTTGAAAAATCAGAATAGAAAAACCATGATCGATATCATACCGAAATGCTGAAAATTCATGTGCCTGTGGGCCCGAGTCATGAATCTTTTAAGCCACTAGCAACACCTCTATATGGTGACATTTAGAAAGCTGAGGTCCTAGGTCACCAATAAATCTTTATCACTTTTTGCGATGTTTTTATATGATTTATAAGTGGAAGAGGTGACAACTGCAATAGATTATCAAAAGAAATATGTTAATGAATGCTAATCAAGTTGAAAGAGACTGGACATAAAATTGAACATTTTGATCAAATAAAAGTTAAAATTCAAAGATGAAAGCAAAGTATTTTAATGTTTATTTTTCAAAGCAGTCTTACAACACAGTTTTGGAAATTTCACAATCTAAAATTGAGAGAAATACTAAGTCATATGATATATGATTTTTAAAGCCAAAATGGGATACTGTTTAGCAATTCTGTATTACATTTTATGCAGTTCGGTTAAGTATTTCCAGTGTCATTTGAGATAAAATAAAAGGATATCAGTAATGTATTCCTCTGGTCTGGAAAGTGTTAAAATCTCTGAAGATATGTGAAACCTGTCAATTTAGCATATATGTAGCTTTTGATAAAATAAATATATATATATATACAGCAGTTGATTTCTATTAAACTGATTACACTATAAATTTTTTTGGAAAGTACACCTGATCTTATAAAAACTTCAGGAAAGTAGCATAAGGAACTCTTATTTTTCTTATACTTTTCATAAAACTTTTCAGATGATTTTAAGATGGAACCCATAACTTCAGAGAGCCTCAAGGTTGAAAAACCTTTTCTTAAATTGACCAGGAAGCAACAAAAGGAACTAGATACTGTGAAGAAACGTCATCAAAAAGAGAAAACTGGAATCCAGAAGCAACAGTGTGTTGCAATTGATAAAATCATAAAAGGGAACAAAAGGTATGTAAGCTTTTAATGCTAGTTAGTGAATAATACCTGTAGCAAAGAGTTGTATGCAAAGTTTTGAGATAAATATTCATACCATAAATAATGTGTGCAATCTGAGGAGTTCATTCTTCACACTTTAGGTAAGTTATTGTATCTTCTTTCTTTTGTGTTACTTTAATTAAGGGTATTTATCAGAATGTTTAATATAACTATTTTTATTATAAGGATTATTTTGCATTGTATTAAGTTAGCTATATTCATTATTGGGTTCATTTTCAGTTCTAGTAGTTAGCAGTAATTCTAGATGACTTTGATCAGAAATTAATTTTAGAAGAAGCAAAAGTACAGCTACCATAAATATTCATTCCATCAATAGAGTAAAAATTTGACTTTGATGACTTTAAATATTTCTTTTGCTCTAAATACTGAGGGCAAACTCTAAAGTGGAAAAAATATCAGTTTTTTGTATTTAACTCTTCTCCATTTTAACAAAAATGACAGTCAATCTATATCAGAGAAGAATGATATTTATAGCATTTTTAATCAGTTATTAATTTTAAAATGATGCTTTCTTTATGAAGAATTACAAATTCCCAATTCCAAATAAAACCTCTAGGGATATTTCTACAAGAATTTTTGGCCGTAATTGGAACAGAAATTTCAATGATCTAAGGGAAAAATTTTCATTGGTTGGGAATGATACAGTTGGCTAGAAAGTGAGTTAAGAATATCAAATACTAGCAGAATAACCAGCATTGTTCGAATGAAAGTGGCTTTAACTGATTTAGTTCTTTATTTACATGCTAAATTATTGATCTACTGTAAAGCTTCTTTGTACAAAATATTTTTTGTCTTGCTGTCAGGAGCAACGAAGAAGAGATTATGAGCTGAGAATCAAATGAAGGCTCTACAGAGTTTTTAAATCATTTTAACACATAATTGATCATGAATAGAATGATTAGAAGCCCTCAAACAGGGAAGAAACGTAAATTGTAGCCCTCTTGATCACACATTACCAAAAAAATTTGGCCTATTCAATTTGAGACCAATTGGTCTTTGTGTTTGCCAAAAATTGCTATATTGGTCACTTTGGTTTCAATTTGTGGCCTCAAAACAGCCTCTGAGACTGCAGTCACATAGCCCATATTACTTCCCTCACAAAGTTATATCTGTTCCCTTAGTTTAGAGTTTGTCGGTTTAAAGATGTGGCCATGCATAAGGAACAGACCCACAGAGAGATAGACATTTGTGCTTATATAAATATATATATATATATATATATAGATGTCTTGATGCCTAACCTAAGTTCATTTGTCTTTGAAAGAATTGTTATTAGCTATGACAATTTCAGAAATAAAGCTAGTTTATTGACAAGTTATAATGTTTTGATAACAAAGAAGTAAGCTTCATTAAACTTAAATAACTTTATTTTTTAACTCTATTGTCCTTTTTTTATTCAGCAGGATTTTTCATATCCAAGATAAAATGTTTATGATATGTGTTACCCTTTTTTGTGCAGAGAAGTTTAAGAAATGTATTATATTTCCGTTTTGGAAGATTATATTTTTCCAACGGTTTTATTGTGGCAGTGCTATTTTGTACTTTATATTGTCATTCTATTGTAATATTTCTTGCAAAAAATGTTATTCTAGAAAATCTTTACTAAAATTCACATTAAACTTTTTCTATCTAAATCTTAACACTCATTTGATTTTTAATCTCTTGTAAGTAAAAACTCCATAAAATGTTTTTTGTCAGTTGTTTATAAAATTAACCTTCATTGAAATTTTTTATTATATTTTATGTAATGTTTCCCAGAGAAGACTTAGCAAATGACCCTCAAGTTCGAGAAATGGTGGTAGACCAAATGAAACAGTGGTCCGAGATGCTTGAAAGACACCGTCGAGAGGAGTGGGACCTCTTGAAAGCCCATCTCCAACAACAGGGAGATATCCTTAAGAGACTAATGGAGATAGCCCAAGCTGGGCAAATGAAACAGTTAGAAGTTAAATTTGAAAGGTTAGAGCAGTACGCTACAAATGATGAAATAGGTATAAATGGGCCAGAGTAATAATGTTAGTGGGGAAATAACATGAGTTGGATGATTAATCTTATGCAGATGTATGAACATTGAATTTCAGAAATAAAAGTTAAGAGATATGTTTAATAATTAGGCAATTAAACAGGTTAGGTTTTATATATATACATATATGAATGAGGGCACATATCTCCATATCAAAGAAAAAAAGTTAATTATACATCAATGAATACTGTAGAAAACTTGTAGTTAGGTTGTTTGTTTCTTTGTAGTTAATCACAAAGCTATACAAAAGCTATCTGTGCTCTTCCCACCATGGGTATCGAAACCCGATTTCTAGCAGTGCCACTGGGGAGCAGTTAGGTTGTATATGAGTGTTATGATACAAAGATGCTGTGATCTCTATTAACAATGAATGTAGGATAGTACACAAAATAAACAGCTTAATAGAGAATCAAAGTGTACTTAACGACTAATGGACTTAAAGACCAATAGAAAAACTATAAGTCAATAAGGAAATGTATGTCTATAAAGTTTATCTCAAAGTTTATTTATATTTAATTATTTATTCAAATTACTATTGTTTTAAGAGTTTTCCTCTTTTTAATTATGCTATATTTCTGCTTTTACTGATTGCCTTTTTTTTAGATTAACCCTGCATTAGTCTTCTGTAAAAATTTTCCATAGTCACTGTTCTGGGGTACAAATGGATCCCATCATAAAAAACTGAATTAAAATATTTAAGTAATAATAAACTATTATTTTGGAAACAAAAAAAACACTAACACTCAAAATCTTTTCCTTTACTAACCAATAAACGAACATTGAATATTACAACTTGTTTCTTTTTTTACCACCTAAACTAAGTGTAACAATTTAACACAAACTAACTGAATACTGAAGCTACTGAGAACAACAAACATGTAAATGCTTCCATCTGTTGGCACCGATGTTTACAAAATATTTGGAGTCCTTGAAGACCCCGGAAGATTAACGCAGGGTTAATATGAAGTTTTTCTTAAACATGCATTTAAAGTTCTTTTCATTACGATTAGCTTTTATTTCTTTGTTAACTTAATTTTTTTATGATCTGATCAGTTCTTCTAAACTGATTTTTTATATTTCTTCTTGCAAATCATCAGAGCAGGTAAAATATGTTTTGGGTTCTCTTCATGCTTCTATCAGTTGAATGAGATTATGGTTATTTGTTTTTTGTTGTCCAGCAAATGGAATACTGCAAGTTTTATTATTAAAAAATAAAAAAGGTAAATAATAGTATAAAAGTGTTTGATATATGTGTTCCAAATCTTTCACAAATACTGGGTGTCAATCAAAATTTCTTGCATATTATTACTGTTGTTAGATGCTATTACAACAATAAAAAATTCACCACGTTAATTACACTGGGCAACGAAATATTTTTTTTCCCTGCTACTAGAAGAAACACAACTGTTTGCGAGTAATTTAACAATGCTGATTCTAAAAATCATGTTGGAAATTACTGATTACCTCTAGTTTTAGAGTTACAATAGACTTTTTCAAAATATTCTAATATATCATGAAAATAACAACATTTTCTTTAATAACTTTATTTATTTAAGAATGTATAATCTGTATTCTTGAAAAAGTATTTTTTATGTTCACAGCATGAGCAACAGGAATCGATGGCTTAGTGTTCCCATTGTGCAAAAGCACACCTTTCAGACTAACTTTAGATGAGTTGATAAAAGTCTTCATTCTTGAGGATGATGTTCAGTACCTAATTCTTTCCATTAGTGCATCAACATTTGTCCAGAAACACAAAGTATCTTGCATGTTCTAGTGAGAAGCAAGACTTTGAATACAACTTCGACAAATTTAAACTCTTGTTCCTGGAGCTAATAATTTCCATTGCTATAAACAAGAGCCAAGAAGTTCCCCATGTTGCTTTGATAGAGATAAGGCACAATTCAGATCATTTAGCTCTTCTTGTGTGATCAGATGAAGCAGTTTATGTTGAGCTGCCACAGGAATAGAATTACAAGATGAAGAGGATGAAGATGGTTTATTGTCTTCTTTGTAGGATAACTCTTTTGTTTCTCAATTCGCAGGTGGATGTGGCACTGGAAGACCATCCCCATGAGGTACTGGTTTCATTGCAGATACAATGTGTGGATATTTAATGAACTGTTTAGTTTTGCCTGAATATCCAGAAACAGTAGTCATACAAAGATAACTGTCAGTTGGGTGATCTTTGGGCTCACACCATATCATGGGAACTGCAAATGTCATACTTGCTCTCTTCTTATTCAGCCACTGTGTCAAGCCAGATGTGCAAACTGTACAACATACTCGTGGAGCCCAGTGCTTGTCTTGGCCATCAATTTTACACCCATGATAGTGGTAGTAAGCTACCTTTACCTTGTGTGTGATGTTTTTCCTTCGTGAAACTGTAATATATTTTCCACAAATGTAGAAGAAACTTTTTGGGTGATTTTTGCACTTTTGGACATTACTTGAAGTGGAGACAGCCAGCATTTCAAATGATTTTCTAAAAAATATAAAAGAATTTATGTTTACAGAACTAGGGTTTAAAATTTTTGCATGATTTGATTATATCTTGTGTATGATGCAAGGATTAGTCCTCATTTTGAACTGTGCTCAGTGTCTGACACAGCCCCTTTTATGTTCAGTTTAGGGACTTCTCGAATGTTCTAGCAAACTGAGCATATGAGGGTTTTGTGATTTCCAGGCAGGGCAGGTAGTGTGGTAATGAAGTGAAAGTGATGCATTTCTATAATTATGTTTAGAACAAATAGCATTTGTGAACAATATATTTGGAATTTTACATCAATACAATACAGTCAATGTTTGAAGCTATCAAAAATATATGTCGTTTAACTATTAAACTGACAAAGTAAACTTAATTTCACAGCATAAATCTATTGCACTGAGCTGATTGCATGATATTTCACATTGTGCTGAGAAAATATTGAGGTATCACAATAACTCAAAACCTAGAAGTGATAGACAAGTTCTGACTGCATTTTTGAAATCAGCGCCATCAAATTACCCCAAGTTACTTGAGTCTTTTCCAGTAGCAAATTTTTTGATGTCCAGTGTTATGAAGGATTGACTTGCTAATTTATGTAACTTCAAGAAGGAACTACATGGGCCTTTTCAATTTGTACAGCTATCCTAAATTGGGTCTAAAGTGTGTTTAGTAAGGTAAAGCTATGTCTGTTATAATGAACACCTGAAATTTAAAATGTTGAGTTGAGTGACGTTATTAAGTAAGCAAGGAGCTCGAGTTTTACATACCAGGTAGAGAAGTGTTTTAATAGATGTTTTAATGTTACAGCTTTAGCAAACTTGTAATACACTGTACAGCTGCATAAATTTGATTGTACCACTTGTAGTTTGTTTTCAGTTATGAAAATGTTTCTAGCTACCAAACTTAAAAGATTAATGGCTAGGATTCAAAAGGTTGTTCTCTGTCAGAAAAGAGACTGTGGAACTCTGTTGGTGTTACCATAAGAATCTATTTAACACTAGGAAACTCCATAAACAACTGTTTTAATTACTTTAATAAGATATACTTCCATTTGTAAATGTAATATTTGTTAGTACCTTAAACAAAAACTTTGTTTAAAACAATAAATCTGTATAAGGTTTTTTTACGTATTTGTAGGGAAAATAAAGAAATGAAGACTAGACAAGCTAAAGCATCTGTAGAGACAGCAAGAGAAGTTGCAAATGATAAAACTCTTCGGAACAAAGCAGAACGTGAGAGGTAGGAATATTCAGTGGCCCTCTGTATAGCTATAGTACTTTTGTGTATATATTATGTGAGCATTTTTCCAGTTTTTACAAGGATTGATCAGAAAAAGAAAATTAGAGATTTTTTTCTTGTATATCCTCAAAGTTTATTATAGATGATCCATATAATTCAATTTTTATTCATCTGTGACTGTTTTATTTTTAATGGGCATCTGAGATTACAATGGAGATATAAAAAAGCTGTTTTTTTATTCATAGGATGTTGCAAAAGATAAAATATTGATATAATTTGCATTGTATAGGAGGCTACGGGAAAAAAACAGCAACAACACCAAAAAGTTTATTGAAGAACGGAAGACTGCTGCTCTAAAACAAGGAAAAGAACGTGAAAAGCTGAAGAAGGTTCATGAAAAACAAGTGCAAGATCTCATCAAAGATATCGAAAACGTATGTTTTACCAAAATACTTTAGAACATTTAGATAACTGGCATTGTAAATACTCATGTTACATAAAGCTTGTATATACTATTTCATAAACAAGAAATAAAATAAATATTCTAAAATACCGATTCTCATCTGGGGTTACACTGACTTGTAGAGATACATGGAAGTCTCAGATGGAATACAAGAGCTAATCCTATAAATAGAGGAAAAGACCAACTAACTATAAAATAAAAATAAAATGTTTTATTGGTTAAAGAAATGTTGCTAAGTTGTTTCACTCAGGTTGCTCATTAATCATGGATTCAGATATTTATTTGCTGCTTACACTTGCTGATCACTGGGAATGTAAAATTTGCCACATAGAAATTAAACTTAGTGATGGACCGGTTTATAATAAAACTTAAGAGAGAGAGAAGCAGGATTGAGAGGATGTGTGACAATATTAGAGATATCAACGGCGTTAAGCCTAATATTATTATGATATTAAGAGATGGGATACCAGATGGATGAGGGTCTGTGTGGTTAAAATGGTTGGGAATGATTCTTCTTAAGTATGAGAAACTTGCAGGAAAAGTTAATGGAATATTGGACTGCTTTCAGGTGATAAAGATGGGCATAAAAATTACAAAATGATTAAACACTGTGTGTAGCAACAGTTTTTAGGACTTTGATTTTGTTCTTATGTAAATCATTGAAACCCATAAATTTTGAAGTCCCATATGCTTACTAAATGTCTAAAAAAATGTTAATAGTATTATTCCAATGCCTTGTTTTCTTGTACAGTTGAAAAATTGTGTGTATAGATTCTTTTAGTTATTCATATTTTAGATTATATATTGAATTCTTTTTCTGGGACACCTTGTTCTCATAAGCTTAAAATATTTTCATCTGAAACTTTATTTTTAATGACTAGTGTTTTTACTTTTGTTAACAATTTGCTCATCACATTTTTCTAATACTTATCTTAGGCAATAGAAATGTACAACAATGCTGAGACTGAATATAGATTGGCAGCAAAAATGGAGTGTTTCATTTGAATTGTTGAGGAGGTGAGATTATTGTGGGTGAGCATTTACTTCTAGGTGTAAAAGCAGATTGCTATGTGGTATGGCTTTGAACTTCTTCACATTCCTACAGCCTGTGGAATTTACCATCTCTTCTTTTTTGACATTACTTTTCGATTTTGCTAAAGATCTTTTTGGGTAACTTTTTGGCATATTTTTAAAAATATTTCTACTTTTACAATGACCACTTTTATGTGTTAACAAATAATACACACATGTGTAAGATTTAGTGCTTATAAATATCAGCAAAAGCTCTGCTATTTTTGTTTTTTTTTGCACATTTAAACTTTTTCATGTTCCTTTTTTATTGTTATTATTTCTATATAATTTAGTTAGGGTATTTGAATTTTGTTAAACTTTCTTTCTGTTAAATTATATATTACAGATTACATGTAACAGCAGCTTGTTTCTTATTTCAAAATTATTCAGCAGTTATTAGAAAATGATAACTGTTCTTCATTTCTTGATTTTTGTTTTTCCAACAGAAGCATTTCTGAACTTAAGCAAGTCTTATTTTCTGTAGTTTAATGTAATTTTGACTTTTAAACATTCCATTCTTAAGTGAATAATAAGATATTTCTTTACATTAATTACTGTTGTGTAGAAACATTTATTTCAGGCCAAGTTAGAATTGGAAAGTAAATTTACTTCATCTTAATCTTTGCACTTGCTGATGGCATTGCACCTTATTGTCTTATGATATGACTGCCACACTAAAAGAAAGAAAAATATTATTGCCTACTATATGTTGTTTCTATTGTCCACAACATTTCTTTGCTGTTCTTGATTTTGAATTTGTAATTTATTTCAGAAAAACCACAGGTTTATTTGAAATTAAAAATGGAGTGAAATAGGTATCATTTTTTACATTGAGACACATTTTCCATTGTCTTGATCACAGTTAGTTTGATTCAGTTTTGTCTTTATTAAATCATAATACCCTAGTTTCAAACTTGTGTAAATATAATTAATGTATAGATGGTAATAAACTGGAAAAATATGATAGTATTCTATATAGAAATTGAATATTTAAAACTAACATATTATGTAATTGTTTAAGCTTATTGAAGTTAAAGTTATGCTCAAGCAGGTATGAAAAAAGAATGTGTGACATTAGCTAAATTGTATATAATGATGATGTATGAAGTTGCCGAATTTAATGAATCAGTGTTTAGTCCAAAGTATAAAAAATTACTATTAATTCTATTTTTCAGGTTCTAGTCAAAAAACAGTCATGATAAAATAGTATTCTCAGTTATTTTATTGTCTTTTCAGTTGTAAATACATAACATTTGAGTCTTGTGTTGTAGTTTATTTCATTATATTAATTATGTATTGATTTAATATAATTAAGATAAGGGATTTATTGCACCTAATTTTAATTTTATTATTCTCTTAAAGCATATATTTGTAATAATTTTTACTGCTAATATTAAGTTATGATTGTTTATTTTTGAACTATATTGTTATCTGTATGTATCAAAAATATTGTTGTATGTTATTCAGCCATATTGTTATGTATGTTTGTATTATTAATTTTCATGCATTTAAATTAATAATAAACCAGATGTTTGTTTCCTGTTTCATCAGTTTATATCTATGTGGGTGAGTTTTGGATGACTGTTTGCTTGGAAATATTTGCTGGTTTGAAACTTCAAGAAAAAATTGTCAGATTACATCTTCCATAAATAATAGTTAGTTCAGTTTATGTGAAATAAGAAATCCTTAGCAAGGTTGTAAATGTTTTATTATATATGTATATCTACTAATTAAGCAAAAATAATAATATACAAGTTCACATGCACAGTTTAGTTGCTAAGGGACTGATGTAAAAAATAATTTTAGGTTTTCATAGTCTTATTAATTATTTTTAATTGAACCATCACTAAATTAATTTAATCATAGTTATGATCATTTTGATGTTGTTTTTACTGTACAAGCATCTGATCTTTTTAATAAAAGAAATTATTTAATTTTTTTTTCAAAAATATATTTTTTTATTTTCAAATTATTCATTGGAATTAATTTTATTCATATCTTTTAATACATGTTTTTAATTCAGAAAAAAATTTAAATCTTTGTTGTCATTTAAACCAAAAGTAGAAAAACAAAATATTTGTATTAAAAAAAATATATTAAAACTACTTAAAGTGGAAAATTACAACATTTCAGTTATGTCTCTCACTGACTCAGTGGTAAGCTTAAGATCATATAACACTAAAATATGAGGTTTGATTCCCAACAGCAGACACATCACAGGTAGTCCATTGTGTAGCTTTGCACAACAATGCTTCAAAATTTACAAGATAATACAAATCATTTTATAATTATTATTTAAATTAATGTTTCCACATAACAGAAGGAAATATTGACTCAAAGTCATGATGGTACTTAATGAATAATGGATAATTTTTTCTTATTATTAATAACTGTGCTGAAATAATAACTTGCTATTTTTTTATTTTACTGGCATATTGTTTTCCCATGCATCACAACAGTCAATTCAAATACTTAAATCTGCCTCACTTACTGGTATGTGATTTTGCCTTTCAAATTACACTGGCCATTCATTAGTGTGTTATCAATAAAGTTAATAACAGATTCACAAGTAACAATTTGAGCCATCCCATAGTGCTAAAGGCAGTCCTGATTCTGCTTTCATCAACCATTTCCAGGTGAGGACTAAAATTTTGAACCTTTAGGCATTTTCCAAAGTGTCCAGATAGTCACCACTGGAGATGATCACACTATTGGAAGGCTATATGATTTCATACTAAAACATCTGTGTTATCTCGGTGCTGGCTACATCCCTAGTGCTCCAGGGAAGCCTGCACAAGGATTGTGGTGATTGATTATAGTTCTCTCCAGTTGGTAATCTGGCCCAACAAATACATTGGTGTGCTTAGCTAGCAGGTCACTGAGATTTTGTTGCTGTGTTGATTCTATATTTCTGCTGCAATCATTAGCAAATGGTCTCAGTTACGTGGGTAGCAAAGTATTCATTTTCAGACAAGGTACAACACAAACAATACTAGCATCTGTCACCTTTACTTTACTTGCCACTCCGATGACCATTCCAGTGGGAAACCAGGTTGTGGGTTGTCAAAAAATTACATAGTAACACCAAGACTTAATCACCCAATCAACAGATCACTGTCCATATTATTGTTAATTGCTTTACAAATAGAAGACAGTGTGTTTCATCAGCTGTGTTACAGAGTGTCTATGCATTCACTCTCATCTGCAGTAAACTTGTACACCACTTAAATATACAGAGGTATTATTATTCCCTCCACAAGATACACATTAGTATCCCTGTATCAGTTGTCATTGTCACTCTGTTGATTTCCTTCCAAAACCTTGTTCACATGTTACACAGGCAAAGCTAGCAGTTTCTGCAGTACATCCATCCTGAGGATACCAATGCGAATACTGAGGTCTACAATGATGACCTTTACCCTATGGTTCACATGGCATGCATGTAGTCAAAGAGGTGCTTCTCCATTAACATCTAGTATGTCACCATTTTCTAGAAGAAAGTGAATGGTCACTGGCCAGAGTGATGGCTTTATTCAGAGTATCTGATACATGGCAGCATCAACCAGGGTCCTAGCAGCTCCTGTGCCAACCAAGAACATAATAGCTGGCATGTACAAAGCATCATCCAGCTCTGAAAGACCTGAGCTTACCGCAAACCCTTCAGTACAAACTGGCTGTTATGCTCTCCCAAGTCAGTGGTCATACTCAAATTGGGCCTCATTAGTTTCCTGGGGCCTGAGAGACAGCTAACTGCTGGCTCCCCTTTACTTCTTGTACAGGCAGTTGAAGTGGAAGGATCTATCTTGCTGTACAGCCCAAATTCATTGTGTATGATTGGATTCTTCCTTTCAGAATAATATCCAGGCAGTGGCACTGGCTGCATTTGCTGGCATGAATATTAGTCAAGAGCCTGGATATCCTAGCACATTTGCTGAAGACTAGCTAGACTATGTCACAACACTGTAAGGTATCAGCTGTGGAGTTATGATGGTAATTTCAGTGGTGACCTGTTTTAAAAAATAGTCACATCATACAGCATGCTGGAGCAGGGAGGAAACCAGCAGCAATAGTAACTATGGCTGCAGATCCATCTTTGAAACAGCCTACAGAAACTTAAAGACCCCTAAAACACAAAAATGCATCAATCTGTTACTTCACTGCAGAAGATGCTGCAATGCATCATTTTACAGAAGATTTGGTTCCCAATTATTCTGCATGATTCTCTAGCTCAGTTGCCATGACTGTCTCACCAATGAAGTCAAAGTTATACTCCCAAAAGTGCCATTGGCATAAAGGAAGAAGTGCCTCCTCCACTTTTGGTGAGGTGATTTCCATGTCCTGTTATCAGAGAAGATGATTGGACGTAAGTAACTTTAAGATCAACACTATACAAAATTTGGGAAGTTCAGCAATGAGCAGTGGCTGCTGCACCACCTATTGTTTTAAACTAGTAGAGCCTGAGTTACATCTGGCTATGACTTAGGTAAGTGCAGCAGTCAGTTCCAGGAGTGAAAGTCTGGTGGTACTGGAACTTATTTTTTAAGGTGGTACTAGTACCGGGACTTATTTGAGCTGCTTTTTCGGATGCATATGCATTTCATTGTTCCGTCAGAAAGCATTTATCCATTGGCACTCAAATTATCGTTTTTTATGTGTACACGTGGATTTTTTCCCCTTTTTCAAAAACTGTTCCACTTCATCCAGTTGAGTACCTTTATGTTTTTTTTTTTTTATGAGAATTTTCCCAAGGACTTGGTATCACATGGTATATGCTGCTAATGATACAGAAGCACATGGTTGAGTTTCAGACAAAACCTTACTTGACCTTGCTAAGTATTAGGCACTCCATGGTAATTCATAAACCTACTTCTGTAAAACTGTGGTAAGATAGTTGTAAATGGAGATGCATGTCTCTAACTTCATCTTGACTGAATGAAGGTAATTGTCTTCAATCTGGGTTCTAGCACTGAGATCTTAGGATTGAACCTACTACAATAATTACTAGCCATGTTTGCTTGTGCTACAAGAATACTACAGTTCTGTAGCTAAACCATCCAGTGCCGACCAGATCTGGCCAATAAAAAATGAACTGCACATAATGTTGAAAGTTATTTAGTAATGTCCCATAATGTGCAATAAATACTCCATGATTTATTATGCAGTCCACAGTGTTGTTCCTCTTTATTATGGTAGTAGAACCAATGCATGAAAGAGACTGTTTTATGTCAGGAAAGGTGCTAAACTAACTGGATTAGTGATCTGTCTGAGTTCAAGTGTTTTACCAGTACTAGTCTGCAGCTATGGATATTTGGCTATTCAACTTCCAGCTGGAATGGTTATCGACATGAATCAGAAGCTGAAGCAACACAGCCTAGCTGTATAGTTGGTGTTTCAACCATTGTACCGCACCCAAGATTAAAGTTAACAGCTTTGAGAACACCTAAGGTCTACATTTGAGGATTGTGCAAATGATTTGAACTCAAGGCAGAGAGGTGTACTCACTGATTTCTCAAGAAGTCTGGTGATATGTTTTTAGGACCAGAAGGCCAATTTGATCTGACAAGAATTGCATATAATCAAAAAGGCAAAAGTAATGCACGTCTGATAAAACAATCACTGTAAAGGCTTCCATAGAATACTGGGGTGAATATTGAATGATTGAATAATACAATCTTTGAAGAGTGTCTGGCCGTCTGCAATTGTATTTGTATGGTAGAAGAAAGAAAAGACAAGGTTATGTAAGGAACTTATAAAAATGAACATGGTACTGTGCATTTATTATTTTCCTTTACTGTCACAATTATAATGTCTGGATGAGTTGAAAGATGCTCATTGGATCATGACACTAGATTTGGCAGTCAGATTCTGGCTTACTGATAATGGTAATTCGAAGTGGACTTAATGCTTTTAGCAACGAGAATAGCTGTGTGTGTTCCATGTCTTTCCATTTGACCAGTGACCCCGTAACTTTTTGAGCAGTTGGTGGATCTTAAACGGAAGGTCACTGAAATGAGAGAAGAGTCTCATAAATGTGGATGGCATAGTCGTCTTTGGTTGCACATCTCAGGCTGCTGTTAAGAATGGTATTTCAGCACATTAATCATGAAGGCTTGAAACTAAAACATGGAGAGTGAGTGAATAGGTGATATCTGCAGATTTTATCTTAATGCAATTTTGTAAAAGCCCATGGAATAAGCTACTTGTGCTTAGTTGGTTGCTATACAAAATAGGTAGCCATTGAGCAATAACATCATGTACTACAAATTATATGTTGATTTAAACATACAGTGGGAATCAAAACAGATATTTTTTCCCATATATATTACAGATGTGGGTTTTTTCAACTTGGTCAGATGAAGATATACATTTTTTTTAGAAATACATCATGTGATAGCTATTTCATTATTTTACAATTATGATGTTGTTTGGTTGACAGATCAACAGCTAAAAGGATATTGTGACCCTTAGTGTCCGTGCTATTGAGCAGTATATATTTGGTAATAAATCATTGGTATGATATTTTGTGATAGTAATCTAATCTATCTAGTTATGTTGTAGTGTTATTTTCATGAAACAGATCACACAAAACTTGCTAGATACTAAGCTAGGACAGTTGAAATTGTCAGGTGAAACTTCTAGGAAAAGTTACGTTTGGATCCAACTGTTAATGACTTTGAGGATTATGTTGAAAAGATTTCTGCAACCCCATCTTTCCAGGCACACGGATTATGTTTTGTTTGATGGAAGACTCAGACAGAGAATAATTTATTTCCTTCTGGAGATAATATTCCCGAATATAGGTGGACCTCTGCCCAAAACTTAGAAGGGTAATCGATCTGTACTGGTTGTTTTTGACAACTTCTCCTAAGTGGGCTGAGGCTTATCAATTGGTCATCGTGTTAGCACAGATCATCACTGATGTGTTGACTAAACAATGGATGCCACGCCTTGGCACATCTGGAGAAATTCACAAGGATCAAAGAGCTAACTTCGACAGCCACTTGTTTGAAGAGTTGTGTCAAATGTTGAAAATAAAGGAGAAATGCACTTCATCATATCATCCTCAATCTGATGGTTCGGATGAAAGGGCAGTACAAAATATCAAGCATATACAATCCACTAGTTGTTCTCTGAAGTTCATGACGTTTGAACAAGAAGTAAAGTTTTATGAGAGTTTTATGTACGAACCTCCACTTAGCTTAGATATACCAGCATTCAAAGGATATGTGGAATGGTTGCATTTTGCAGTAGCTGATGTGCATGAATTTGTGCATCAACAAATGGGTATAGCTGCTGTACGTCTGTCCAAACAGATGTCATGACAAAACAGTAATGGAATGAAATTTTAAGCTAGATATATGGTTTTCATATGTGGCTAAAGCATAGAAAAAAACATAGTTCCGACTAGACTGGTCCTTGTCTTATCTGTCAACAGTTTAATGAAGTAAGCTATGAGTTAAAGTGGTCTTGTGGAGTGCAAACGTGCATCGAACACGTTAACAAGTTTAAATTGCATCACTGACGAATCTTTAGAAACTTATTATTCCAGGAATCAAATGTGAATGAGTAAATTGATTCTGGTGATGAGAGTTCTGTGTCATGTGATTTTGTCTCAACCTATGAGGAGAAAGACACTTGAAGTAAATATCTGTCTGTTCGTGAAGAGTCGTATGAAGAAATTCTAATAAAAGAGTAGTCAATCAGACCTGATTATCGACCAAAATGACACAAACCTCCTAATCAACGACTGAAAGAAAGTGGTGTTTCATGATAGCATCTACGTGCAATAAATCATGTGATAGACACTTGATTATCTTACGGTTAGAACGTTTGGTTGGTTGAAGGATCAAACAACGATATTTGGTAGCGAGGCATTAGTCTGATGTTTTGCAATAGCTGCTCGATCTATCTGGTTTAGTTGTAGTGGAATTTCCATAAAGCAGACCACACAAAATTTGCTAGACATATATTATATAAATCAGGTGACGTGCATAATAGTTTGCTACATATTTGTCTTAATTAGTTTTCTTTTTCATCTAATGTTCTCAGTTTTTCCCTACCCCTACATTGCAATGCTGATGGAATAAACATTGCACTGTGGGCTAATTGCTGTATCATGATGGAATATATAATTTTGCTGCCATCCCTAGTGTGTCTTCTACTTTGAGCTGTATATATATATATATATATCTGTGTGTATTTTGTACCCCATGACACGAAGTGTGATTTGATGGGTGCTTATTATCAGAAAGAAAAGCTTGTATGGGATTCACACGTTTTCCTAGTACCTATGAAACCAGTTTGTATATGCCTTACCTACACGAATGTGATATGTATAATATTAAAATTTAATCAGCCAATTTTCTCTTGAAATGCTAAAATGTGATACATTTGGTAGAAACAGCAAAAATTACCATGCACTCTTTTGGGATAAAATCACGGCGAGGTCTGCATGCAGCGAAAGACTATTTCAGGTTTGAACTCAAACTGAAATATTCAGGAACATGTGATTTCTACTGAAGCTCACAGTTACTAGAGAATTTACACTGCATAGACTGAAAACATGATGGATCCATTAATGTTGGTGAAAGATTATCTTCCAACCTCAGTAACTGAGATGTTCGTAAATTATGTAACTTGGTCTTTATGATGTGAAATCAATATTTGACCACGTTTTCGTTCAAAGTTTGAGTACTTTTAATTCAGAAATATGTTTGATAGTATATAATGAACTATTCTTATATTTTCAGATTTTAATGAATGTTTTGTCTCAGTATTATTTCTGAACAAAGTAGTCGTTACACATGAATCTTGTGTTAACTATATTTGCTTATAGTGTTATGTCATAATGCTTGTTTGGACTGCATGATTGTAATTCTGTAGTTACTTTTAAAGTCAGAATTTCACTTATTTATTAGATTATGTTAAACTGCTATCAGAAGTCAGGTTGAAGTTGTGAACAGACAGATTAGAAAACGTTCAAGGTTAGGAGCATTGGTCTATGTTTATGAACCAGTTGTCCTAATTTCAGTTACGAGTGTAAGGTGTGATCTTTCATTTTTACATCCCTTCCCTATTGGACCCAAGATCTGTTTTATGACAACCAGAAAATGGCAGAAGGTGCATGTGTATGTGAAATGACTGTATTTGTTGATCAGTGCCTGTTACTCCTCGTGCATTTTTCCTTATGAAGCTATGTGAGTGAAATATTCATACCCTGATGTCATGGTGGCGAGGGCATTCACCACATATGATGTAAGGCACAGCACATGTATGACATATAGATCCAACTAATCTTTTCCCTAGAAAGTGTTGGGTCATGACTTGATTGATCACAATGTTTTAACCTTACATTGCTGGTTGAACTTTTTGATCCATCATAAGTTGAATTAACTTGGAGTTTTCAATCCTGACTTTTGCTTTAAAATGCCAGAAATCTTTATTATTGGCTATGTTGTCTCAAAACCACTGAAAATCACGTTGGAACTGAAGACTACCAAAGTGTAAGGTGAGTTATTGCTCACTGAACAGGAAACCCCTAGTGGTTCTATGAGCCAATTAGTGAAAAGAAACTCTGAGATTCTAGTTTGAACCCAAGACCTTTGGCTAACCAGGTCTTTTCAATTACAATAATGTTTGTTAGAAAGTTAACTTTTATTGATTCATGTTCTAAATTAAATATTCTACTAATAAAAATATATATTTGATTCTGTTTAGATTTCCATGATTTGGTTGGGTGGTGGTAAGTCAACTCGCTAATTCCCTAATCACAACAACACAAAGTAATATCAAGTTTTCTATTCGTAGTTATAAAGCCTAATGATTAAATGGAAAGGAGGGCGGCTTATATTATTGGACAGCTCAGTTGAATAAAGCATTGGTCCTATTAGACAAAGATCCTGGGTTTAAACCATAGCCCTGGAGTTTCTTTTCATTTATTGGCTTTTTCTTTTACCACTGACCTTTGTGCTTATATATTCTTACTAATTACAACAAGCCATATTTTGCTTACCATGGCTTACAGTTTGCTTTAGGTCTCTTTTTGGATGGTCCTGGTATCCCAAGTTGATTCACATGTCTTTGTTTTTTAATGCCATTAAATAAGAGGAATATTCCATGTCTTGGAAATTCTAAATCACCGATCCAAACATATCTTTTTGATCTAAGTGTATGAATATCTTGTGTTGGAAAGGGCTTTTACATACATTTACCAAAAGTGGTTAGTTTTCTGTACCATTACGCTATATACGAAATGCCAAACAATTTCAAAATACAGTTTTGGTTCATTCCATTCTATTTTGACTTTATATCAATTTTAGTTGTCAAATGGCTTGTCGATTTGCATATTCAAAATCGTTTTCATATAAGGTGTTCAATCCTCTATATGTATGTATAACTGTAACTGTTTTCCATGCCTCCTAGTGGTTCAGCAGTAGGTTTGTGGGTTAAAACGCTAAAAACCGCTTTTCTATACTCGTGCTGGGCACAGCATAGACAGCCCATTATGTAGCTTTACACTTAACAACAAACACTATTTTTTATTATTTCTGATTTTCACATTTTAGGGTTTATGTTTGATACGTTTTTCATTTTCTTTCGAGTTTACCTTTATTTTATTTTTACCCACGCCCCGAGTGTATTGCAATCGGATCCGTTTGTGTCTTCCCGCGTATCTCGAAAACCGATAGACCGAGGTACACAGAATTTCTACACAAGATGGTAAGTCAGTAGGGAATGATTCTCCTCAAATTTGATCCGGATGCATATCCAGATTCTGAATCACTTTGAAGCATTATTTAAAATGGGGAGATAGGACATTTTCGCGATTTTGGGTTAAAACGCTGTAAAGTGTAATCGGATTTGTACCAAATTTCATGGGCGAATTAAGGTTTAGACTCCTCATCATACTAAAAAAATGATATGGATCGTTGATCTATCCGAATCTGAGAAGGATTTTCTGAGTTTTTGAAGTAGAAATTGGACGGTATCCAAATAAATGCAAGCATCTCCAAAAGGAGTGGCGGGGCGAGGGTATGGAATCTCTCTGATTACTCTTGTTTATTTTAGGATTAGGGCATTAGCCATCATTTTTTCAGTTTTAATGCTGTATTTAGTATCGTATGTTTTATGATTTTGATTCTCACTTACAGGGGTGTCTGCATTTTATTAGATTATTTTGTTATGTTTTTTGTGCTATAATTTTATATTTTGGACGTTTGAGTTGTACAGTGCGTTATTTTGAATTGCATTTTGTTTTATTTCGAGTTATATTTTATTTAGTTATTTTATGTTTTAGGTTTCTTGTTGCTGGTGTTTTTGTATTATCGTTTTGTTGTATTTATGTAGATATCACGCAAGTCGCCTGTAAGATGTGATTTCACTCATTACATCATATTATGACTTGTAGTTAACTTTCTTATTTGGTCAGCAATTATTAAGCTTTGGGTCTGGGAAGGGGGAGGGTTGTGTCTTAAATCGCTTTAATTTTAATTTTCTATAACCAGTACAGAATATATCTCTAGTCAGGAACTTTCAAGTAATGTTTCTAAATTTCCATTCAGTTTCTGCATATAGTTAATCACACATTTGTTGAACAGATGTAAAATCGTAAACACGTGCTGATCCTTTTACACAAGCAAAGGTTACATGCTGCAACATTTGCTCTTGAGTCTGGAGCCAGCATGTACGTGTGTTTCCATATAGACTTCTGTAAAGATAGCCTATTCAAATAGGTGATACGTCAACCTATACAAACTGGATTAGGATGGTTTAAATATGTAACCTAACGAACAGTCTGAGAATAAAAGTATCACATTTCAATTATTTGTCTCTTACTTTCGTCCCTTGATTTTGCCTGTCGTTTGCTTATGGTTTTATTTTTTTCTTATGTTTCTGTCTTTGATACTAGCAACAACCAGACACTAGTCATATAGAACAAATTCCTGGCCAGTTTGGTAACCTAAACGCTGTGATGTAAATAAATAATTTTGTGCTTGTTTTCCTTTGCTGTTTGTGTTCGATATATTTTATTTTATATTTTTGTTTAACACCTTAATAAGCAATTGTACATGTCTTACTCTCTAATAGTACTAGTATATACTTCTACAAAACTTTTTCCAAGTTATGTTTTTGGAACGTACTAGATCTGAAAAGGGGGAATTCAAAAGGTGCAGTGAACCCAAACCCAGGACAAAGGAAGCCAGTTCGCTCGCCAGTTCGTTGTTTATTTGAATAAAAAAATGGTTATCTCTTTCTAAACCACGTCTATTAATTCTTCCTCTAAAATTTCTCGGAATACAATATTGTAAAGCTTTTAGGGGAAAAACTCACTACATTAAAATCGCATGAAACAAAACTTCATATCATTGCAAAGCTGTAGGCGCTTAAAAGGGACAGAAAATGATTTCGGTATATAGTAGGAAAAGAATCAAAACAACCTATGACATTTATAATATTTTTTTCTTCAAAACTATTTTAACACGTACACACAATTCTGGCGATGATTCAAATGACGTTATGTTGGTGTGAAAAAATACCATGTATTAAAAATAAAACAACCTATAACACTTATAATGTCTGCTTGCTTCTACAATAAAATAAGAAAACCGTTGATTTAGCGCAAGCGGAAACTGAAGGATAGTAAAAAGTTTTAACAGGCCCCTCACAAGCCAGTGGGGAACACTTTTGTTGAAAAACACAATAAAAAATCACTCAATCCGGTTTTTCTTAATTTAAACTGAAATTGTTTGGGCATGTTTATTGGCTAAAAAGAAGGCATTTCCCGCACTCTTTTAGCGTTGGGGCTGCGGAAAGTGATTTGAAGTAGTAAGGTGACTGAAATCCGTCAGCGCATCACGAGCTTAATAGCCAAGCACAAGAAGCATGGAAGTCTCCAAATGACACGCAAAGGTATTCAGGAACCGTTCAGAAATACCTTGGTAGATATTATAAAGCAAGCCGAGTACAATATCACGCTCGTCACTGCTTTTAAAGTGTTCCTTCTTGCTCATCCTACTGCTGACTATCGTGATGCTGCGACTTTCCTTACCGAATCGCAGGTCTAATCGTTTGTATCTCAATTGAAAACTAAACATAAAAAGGTGATAGCAGAAGCGTAAAATGTTGGCAATTTCTTAATTATTGATGATAAGAATTTGGCTTTATTGATACAGTAGACCTTAGTACTAGCTAGTTGTGGACTTGAGGATGCTGTATTTCACTTAAAAATTTATCAACTAAGTTAACAGACGAAAACTTGTCTTGAAGTTGTCTCTAAAGGATACGTCCAAAATCACCCTCTTTAGGAGTATCCGGATTGAACCTTTAATATTTAACAAATTGTAGTGTAAAGACACCCCTTGGCTCCTGAGGGACGGGTTAAATTTAGCAACAACAACTATTGGTCAGCTTTGTTTGGGTCCTCGTGAGCAACACGACTCAAAGTGTTTTAGGGACAAAAGTGTATGTGAAGGACAGTAAAATGATTTAATATATAGTAGGATATACATATATCCTAGAGACAGGATATAACACTTACGAATTAAGTTTTTTGCTATTTTCTCCCATCATACTAAAACCTTCCTTTCACGTGTTTTCAAAGCTTGTTTCTTTAATTATTGTTCACTCCACATGATGTGATATCATGAAAGGGTAGCACCCAAGACTTGTACTAACAAAAGTAATAAATGAGAAGGAAAATCACAAGTCAAAAATAAAGACACGAAAAATATTCAAGGGATTGTAGTTTCTGATCAAATACAAATCTATACTTTGGAAGGGACAGAAAAACCTCTCAAAAATCGGCATATGCGTTGTTTGTAGACGAAACCCTTTAGACGTGTATAGATTTGATGAAGTGATTGGCAAATGGACCAATATGAAAATACGACATGTCATGTTGTATCACTTTCAAAGTACTTGAAGCTACACAGATTTCACAAAGTGATTGGCAGACAGGCAAGCATGAACGTACAATGTGCCATGTTGTAGCACTTTCAAAGTACTCGGACCTGCATAGATCTAACAAAGTAATTGGGAGATAGGCAAGCATGAAAGAACGAAGTGCCATGTTGTAGCACTTCCAAAGTATTCGTATCTGCAAAGACTTAATGCAGTGATTGGCAGACAGGCTAGTATGAAAATACAATGTGCCATGCTGTAGCGCTTTCAAAGTACTTGAAGTTGTGCAGATTTGATAAAGTGATTTGGAGATGGACCGGTAGGAAAGTACGACGTGCCATGTTGTAACACTTCCAAAGTACTTGGAGCTGTGTAGATTTGATAAAGTGATTTGGAGGTGGACCGGTATGAAAGTACGACGTGCCATGTTGTAATATTTCCAAAATACTTGGAGCTGTGCAGATTTGATAAAGTGATTTGGAGATGGACCAGTATGAAAATACGACGTGCCATGTTGTAACACTTCCAAAGAACTTGGAA
The DNA here is from genome assembly GCF_000517525.1 of Limulus polyphemus. Classification (NCBI taxonomy): domain Eukaryota; kingdom Metazoa; phylum Arthropoda; class Merostomata; order Xiphosura; family Limulidae; genus Limulus; species Limulus polyphemus. Next base: position 138,257 of record NW_013667830.1, on the reverse strand, counting down.
GTACACATACTTAATAAAGTGATTGAGAGATAGGCAAGTATGAAAGTACGATGTGCGATTTTGTAACACTTCCAAAGCTGTGTATCAATAGCTACTGTAAGAAAATAATTTGTTAATAGTATGTATTCAATATACTGCAATATAGTTATTGTTGTATAAGGTTGTATTGTAATTTTATATAATACTTATATTAGTAATATTTACTAGTAATAGAATTACATTACAAAAAAAAGTGGATTTTAAAACTTAAAGCTGATATATATATATATGTTAAAAAGAAGAATTTAATGTTTAAACGGGTTCTTTTTATGTTCCAACTTTTTTCTTGTTTGATGTCAGTAATTTAGTACTGCTATCCTGTACTTATAAAATGCTTTAGTTTTTGGGTTTTGACTAAACTTTGTTGTTGTTGCCTCAGGGACCCATAAATTTTAGTAAAAATACTTATTTGAAAAATCTTATGTTTTTGTGTGATAGCTTACTAAGTTTCGTGAAGGTACGCTTACTAAATTCTAGTGATGTGTATGGGTGGGCTCGAACCATTGTCCTTATGTCCCCAGAATGCCCTTTTCTTGGTCATGAAAAATGTACACAACTACTAAAAGATTTGCCTGATTTCACGCTTCCCTTGCCGTGAATTATTAGGCAGAAAAATATTTCGGCTTTAAAATGAATGGGACACATACTTGTAAATCATTACAGTAAAAAGAAAAATGGTATGCTGTTAAGTTTTAAAATGCAAGAACTTATACTTTAGTTTTCGGATTTAAAAGTGTTTATAAAGTCAATTGAATGGGAATAAAACATTGTTACGTATCTGCTCGTTTGTTAATTTCCGGTACAAATTCTTTCCGAGGAACTTCAGTGATATAAGTCCTTTCTTATTTAAACTAGTTTATTCTTTCTTGA
>NW_013667830.1:135381-136370 GCF_000517525.1 Limulus polyphemus | reverse complement strand
GCATATGCTCAGGCACTGTGGATAATCCATCACCACACAAATGTACCTGTTTCCAGCACGATTCGGGGCGAATGGACCAGCAATGTCAATGGCCACTCTTTCCATTGGTGCACCAACTTGATATAACGTCATTGGAGCACGTCCTTTATGCTTGGGTTCCCTTTTAGCACAACATGTACTGCATGTCCTGCACCATTTTTCCACATCTTGCCTCGTACCTATCCAGTAAAATCTCTGTCGTAGGTGACTCAATGTTTTCTTAACTCTGAGATGGCTTCCGGTTAAACTATCATAGGATTGACGCAGCACAACTTCTTGTAACTTACTCGGTATAACCATTTTCCAGGTCATCACTTCCCATTTGCAGTTTCCCATCTCCGGAGAAGAATACCATCTTCAAGCTTCAACTGGTTCCATTGTGCCCAATAGTTTTTTGTCACAGGGCTTAAGCTAGACACCTTTTCCCAAGCAGGGCGCAAAACACTTGCTTTTAGAAAATCAATTATTGGCTTCAAATCTTGGTCTTTCTCCTGTTCTGCTTTGATATCTATATTTGGTTCCAGTTCACCATCATCAACTCTTTCAGTCACCTTGACTTCAGCTTTATGACACCTGGTTGGTTCAACCTCTCTTTTGCAGCAATGTCTGCAGTCATTTTTGCAGGGTCTTCAGCTCAGTCCATCGGCATTTCCATGAGATTTTCCTTCTCTATATTCAATATTATAATTATACTGGTCCATTTTTCCGATCCAATGTGCCAGTTGTCCCTATGGGTTCTTCAATTATCTTAACCAGCGTAACACAGCATGGTCTGTCCTGATGGTAAACCTGGCACTATAAAGGTAAGGATGAAAATATGTCAGGCTCTTTACTATTGCAAGGAGTTCCCTCCGTGGTACACAGTAGTTCCTCTCTGGTCTACTCAGGACCCTACGGAAGTAGGCCACCACATGTTTGTTTTCGCCCACTTTCTGAGACAACACTCCTCC
>NW_013667830.1:127758-134381 GCF_000517525.1 Limulus polyphemus | reverse complement strand
CACGGACTCTCGTCCTAAACCTAGCCCTGTAGACTTCTGGCTGATTTTGGATTCCATACCTGAGTTCTAGAGCAGCTACCAGTGCTCTATAGTTGTGCCTGTTGTCTGCTGACAACTGTCCAAGTGTTTCCAGTGGTTGTCCCTTGAAGTTCGTTGCCAGGTACACTGCCTTCTGCTCCTCTGTACATCCATTCATTTCTGCCAGTAGTTCAAATTGTGCTCTATATGCTTCCCACGGTGCCTTCTCATTGAATTCCTGTGGCTTCCTTCATACTAGATCACCCCTATTGCTGACATTCATATCTTATATTAACGGATGCTTTAATGTCTTTTACACAAGGAGAATATATTGGCCATCGACCTAATCAGGCTCAGACAACAGGAAGCCCCTTCCAGACCCTGCAGCTACACCCTAATACAGACATCTTCAGTCCTGTTAGAAGTCACATTCGAATAAACTAGTTTTATTTAAGAAAGGACTTATATTGCTAAAGTTTCATTCGAAAGAAATTATATGGGAAATTAACGAATGACCAGAGATGTAACAAATTGGTGTCAGAAGTGGGATGGAAAAAAAAGAGAGAAGAAAAAGAAGATGCAAACGAGAAGTGGCAAATCAAACTACAGCTTAGCAGATTGGATGGCAGCAATACAAGAACATCAAAAGAAACAAGAAGAACGAGAAAAGAAACAAGAAGAGAGACAACAGCAGTGGCAAGAAAACCTGCAACAGTGGCAGCTCGAACAACAAAATAAACAAGAGAGATTACATCAGCTGTTGGAGGAAAAAGAAAAGAAACAAGAAGAACGAGAACATAAACAAGAAGAGAGACTACAGCAGTGGCAACTGGAACAAGAAAGGAAACAAGAAGTACAAATGGAAAACATTAGTAAATTTCAAAGCGAATTAAATACATTAAAGGATGATTTATTATCTTTTACATAAAGAGGATACATTAACCATCGACTTAATCAGCCCCAGACAACAGCAAGCCCTTACAGACTTTCTCAATACAACTTTGCAATACACTTAATTTCCACAATCACTTTAAATTAAACACACGCTATAATTCACAATGATTTACACATTTTACGTATGGCTTGACTCGATTATCTGTCTCTATCTCGCTGTCTGCTATTCAATTATCTCTCCACCATCACTTTATTTGCTGGCTTATATACAATAAGAGCATGCATCTAGCAAACGCTCGAGCCTTCAGGAACATTCGAGATACTCATTATGTGTTACCAGCATCATGTGACTTCCGCTGTCGTAACAATATCATTGTTCCTTACCTTCATATGGAGCAAAAAATTGATTTGTTTATTTGGAATTAAACACAAAGCTACACAATGGGCTATATGTGCTCTGCCAACCACGGGTATCGAAACCCGGATTCTAACATTGTAAGTTTGCAAACATACCGCTGTGCCACTGGGGGTCACAAAACATTGAACCTAATAGAGCAATGATCATTTGCACCCAGATGTTCCCCAATTTCCATCCTCCTCTCAATCATTTCTGTATTTGAAGTTAACAATAAGTCTAAAATAGCATTGTTTCTAGTTGGTTCCTTGACTAACTGGTAACGAAAGCCATTCTGAACAGTTTCCAAAAACCTTTCTCCCTCGTGGTTTGATTCTAGAATTTCCCAGTCTGTATGCCTGAAATTAAAATCACCCATAATTATGACTTCATTAACAGCTGAAATTTTAATCTCATTGTAAAGTTTCTCACTAATTTTATCATTATCATTTGGTGGTCTGTAACAAATTCCCACTAAAAGCCTTTTTCCTTTATATCCACTAATAGAAACCCAAATGGATTCAATCTCTTTGCTATTATCTTTGATATCCTCAATTTCAAAGGATGTATCTCACATTTTACATATAAAGCCACTCCTCTTCCCCTCTTTAATACTCTATCCTTATTAAATAGCCTGTAATGCTGTATTTCAAAAAACTCTGTCATCAAAATCATCTGTGTTTAACCATGTTTCAGTCATTCCCATTGTATCAAAATCCTCCATTCCTAACAGTGCTCTAAAGTCATCTATTTTATTTCTTATACTTCTAGCATTACAATAGAAACAATTAAGCATATCCTTATAACTACTTCTATACTCATTTCCTATGCTAAACTTTTCTCTGTCTCTTATTATTTTTGCATTCAGTTTTCCTGACCCTCACCACTGTCTAGTCCTAGTTTAAAGCTTCCCTTACAGCTGAGTTAATAGCCTTAGCAAACAAGCGAGCCCCAACTCTATTTAAATGTAAACTATCCATTGCAAAAAGCTCCCTTCTCCCACTGTACTGATTCCACAAGTTCAACCAGCCAATCTGCTCATCCTTACATTCTAACCTAAGCCTAGCATTTAGCCCTAATGGCTACTTATAACTTCATCCCCACAGTTAATTCTGGGCAGTATCTCTGACAAAATTAAGGTATGGCCATTGTCTTTAACTGTCTTTATCAACCCCTTATACTTATTAATTAGCTCCTCTGACCTACCTTTCCCTACATCATTAGCCCTACATGCACTACAAAAACTCTGCTAGTCCCCTTTGTTATATCTCTTGCTCTATTACTTATATCCTCCACCTGTGCCCCTGGGTAGCATAATCTGAGTCTTTTCTCCCTATTTATCCCAAATAAGTAAACACCCTGACTGACTAGCTTTACAAGTTTACATACTTTGCTTATTAACTAACTCACCATATTTAAACTTTAACTTAGAATATACTAGAAACTTGACGTCAAATTTTTAGAAATCTCTAGGCCTAATTAACGTCATCATTATGACCAGCAGTCCCCACTAGCTGACAAACAAATTACATGTACAACATTAAAAATATAGCGTATAAGAATACAAACAATATTTAATATCAAATTTAATAAATAATACAATGAAGCAGTTTGTACTATAAGAAATCAACTGTATTGTGTGTGTTTTTTCAAATATGGTGTTATTATTACTTGTCAAGTCCCCATAAATAAATAATTTCTCTATTTAATGCAGTGATGAATATCTTAAAGTGACACAGAAAACATAACATTTTTCCATTACAAAAATCACGACTTACTTTAACTATTAATGGTTGGAGACGGTTTGAATGGGTAAGAAGAAAAAACTTGTATTAAAGTTTTTCTTCATTACCCATTCAAGCCGTCTCCAGCCATTATTAATCTCAAAGTGGGTTTCTCGTCACCGAATTTACTTTAACTATTTTGTTATCACATAAAAGATTGTTGAGCATATTAAAATGTAGTCTCTGTTTTCAACTTATGAATAGTTATTAATAAAAACAAACAGTTAGTCATTGGTCACACATCTTAGCACCATTGTCGCAGTGTATTCTATTGTTGGATGGATTCTTTTGAATTATTTGGTGAAATTACGTTGTAGACCTAAATTCACAAACAATGATTCAATAGAAATGCCTTGTTAATGGTACTCACGATTTACTTACTTAATTTTGATCTAGAAACAAATACATAACCAAGTAACTGGATAGCAAGCTGCAATAACTCTCATTGACATTAAACTGAAACACTAATTTCATACTCATTAACTTCACTAATCCAATCCAATTATTGGCAGGTATTTAGGTTTATTATAAAAACCAAGTATGCTCAGAGATCCTCGGGTCTCTCTTCGCTTCATTCGTGATAAAGGGTTATTGTAGGAATTGTAAGTGAAAAAAGAAGTAGCTTTTGTTGTTGTTAAATGTAAATGTAAAATGTTTCTTTCGCGTTAAGACATGTTTGACAACCAGGGGCACTGAGAAACTGTTAGTTCTCTTTAGCCCCACAGGCAAAATTAAGATTATAGCTGTACAAGATAATATTCAGGATTTCACGACTGGTATGATACATACCGATAAGCTGGTGAGGTGGAAAATAAGTGGATTGAAGCTGCCTCAAGAAATTTGGGAAATCCTTGGATGTTGTGTTACTGTTTTTCTTCCTGATTATTTCTTGAATACTTCTTGATTTCCACTCTTTCTCAAAAGAAACTGCCAATATAGGACTTATGGTCCTTCAGGGAAGCGGGATCTAGAGTTCTAAAGGTTGACATATTTAAGTAGATCTTATGGACTCTTTGGTTGTAAGAGTATTCCTCCTTTAAATAGTCTCCTTGTACCCTTGGGGACCATGTAGACTTCAGGCTTGTGCTTGCAGACAAGTCCGCGACTTCTCAGAGAGAATAATAATTAGGTAATCCGTCCATAATAACTGGCACCATTGACATCATTGTCATCTTCTGACTTAACCGAAAGATTAACTTCACTAACTGCCTTCTCATACTTATAAATAATGTATACTTGCATCTCGATATTAGGCAAAGTATCTCATTCCTTATTTATACAAGCATTTTAGGTATTGCATAATCATCATTATCATGATTCCTCCAGCAAAGAAATATCTAAACCAAAACATTTAAAATATAGCTCACAACATAGTCTCCTTCTTGGATTGTGAAGTCCCTTGAAAATCGTAATAAAAAATAAAAATAAAACAGTGCATTAAATGGTTCATCCACGAAGTTTTATGATGGTTTTTCCTTTTTCTAGGATTATTGCTGTACAGATGGGATGACCTCTTATTTTTTATTGTCAGCTGTTGTCCTGTCACTGAGAAAGTTTTCCATAAGTTGACAGTCGAGCAAATCCAGTGCTGGCTCTCTCCTTGATGATCTTCTAGAAGTGGTCTCGACAGAGATTCTGTGCTCTACTGTTGGCAAATTCGTTTCTGGCATTACAGAGTTGGCTGTTCTCTTACTGATGTACTTCCAAATATGAATAAGGCAGATTAACTTTGGCATGGGCAGCTAGAGTTTCTACTTCCTTGTTAAGAACAGCATAGGCTTTTGTCCATCTGGTGATATTATTCATCACAATTATGATGTAGTTGTTGTTGTTTGTTGTTAAGCACAAAGCTACACAAAGAGATATCTGTGTTCTGCCCACCACGGGTATTGAAACCCGGTTTCTAGCAGTATAAGTTTGCAAACATACCACTGTGCCACTGGGAGGCAATTATGATGCATTTTTTCTCACTGTTAGGCTGCAGTAGAAAACTATACACATTGACAGCAACTCATATAAGTTGTGATCTAACATATTACTGCTGGGGTTATTCATGCTGTTTCTTTCTCGGACATTTCCGCTCACACCATAGTTCATAGGACTTTCAGCAATTCGCTTCAGATCCCCGGATCCCAACCTAATAGAAATGCTCTCTTACTCTCTCTCGTGTCCAGCTGTTGGGAGGTTGAGGAGATGGCAGAATGTAGAGACTAAAAATACCAACTATAATCATTGTTTCTGTCCACTGGTACCATCTGTTTTCCAATATAATAAACCTCTACAGTTTTATAGCTTTAGCATTAAAGTACTAATGGAACTAAGAACGTTGATTTCGGGAATAAGTTTATATATATTAGCATACTCTCCTTTACTCGGAGGCTCTGTTCATAATTGGCCCTAGCCAAGATCTTAAACAAATTAAAGTGGGCGGGAACGTCACATTCACCTAGAGCATGTACAAGCATATTAAACTTAACCAGTAACCTTAGGTTAGCATGTTCTTGCACATGTGTTAATAATTTTATTCTAGTAGGACCAACATAACCCTACTGATAGCAGAGACAAGTAAGTTCATAAACAACAAAAGAAGATTGTAAGGTTGGAATTTGACCCTTGAATTTAAAGAAAGAACTAAAAAATAAGTCAACAATTTGGTTTAAAAAACACCTCAGCTGTATCCGCAGGTATACCCTACAAATAGCATTTTTCAGCTGATTCTTAATAATCAAAGAGTATTTTCTCATGCAGAATAGACTAATAACCAGAGGGTTTCCAGATACATCAATAATACAAGATGTAGCAACACTTCGCTTATTTAGATAATAATGAAGTAATCTATCGATAAAGTAACTTGGAAAATCATTTTTACCCAGAAATTATTTGATATTCTTAAATTATTTACACAATCTATCATGTGTGCTAGATATCTCATAAGCACAGTAAAAAGTACTTGAATTAAATTTTCTTTAAAGATAATAGGAATGAAACTTGTAAAATTAAAATACAGTCCTGCAAAAGTTTTTATGGTACACTTCACATCTAAATTGTCTGCTATTATTATTAGTTAGTGTTCAAATTTGGAAGTTTGTGATCCTCCTGATTTTCTACAGTAAACTTCATACTGCTGTTGTTGCTGTATAGATACTTTAAAAATAGGAAAACTTGATCAGAGTTTATAAAATTGTAAAATGCCACCCCCATACCTGTGATAGTAGAATGGTTTAAATAAGTCTCTTGTAATAAGCATAACAAATCTCACTGCACCCTGTACAGTTTTATCTTTGAGCTGTTTGGAATGACTGTTGGCCATGAGGGTTTTACTGCGCCATTCTTAATTCACTGGATAATTGGTTTCAAACTTGCATCGTTTGATTTAACATTTTTCAGTTGAGTGTTGGACCAAATTAGTTTTTATCATCACTTGTTTATCTAATATATTGGACTATACTGTTACGTCTCTGGTCATTTGTTAATTTCCGTAGAATTTTTTTAAGAGGAACTTCAGCAGTACGAGTCCTTTATTAAATAAAACT
>NW_013667830.1:126354-127541 GCF_000517525.1 Limulus polyphemus | reverse complement strand
CCCTATCTCTCTGTCTGCTATCCAATTAATTATCTCGCTTTATCTGCCGCGCTTATATACAAGAATAGATGGCGTCTAAAATGCACTCGCCTCTTCATGAACCTTCTAGACACTTATCACGTGTTACCAGGGTCACGTGACCTCCGCTGTCGTAACAATACTCTGTTTTATTTTAGGATGGTCGTCTTTTAGCAGCGTTCATTCTTCATTAACCCTAAAGGACATGTGACACCAAGTCCTTGAATTCCTAGAATGTTCGTTATTATTGATTATTGAGAAATTTTGCAAAACATCTAGAAAAAAGCTACAGATTTAAGTACAAATGAGCAGTTATTTAAAGAGTGGTGAATAGTGAATTAGCACTTATGATCTATTGTTTTATAAGCATGGAGTTTTAGTGAAATGTTTAAATCAGTGTTAATTATCACATATACTCAGTTACTCGATCAACCAGCAGTAAATTTTTACAAGTAAGTTTCTTTTATGTTACTTTAATACCTTTAGAAAGGTATTTTTGTTTGAATGTAATTTGTAAACATAGGCCTCAGACAAATTACAGCAGTGTACAAGTGCATGCAGCTTGTAGACATTTCAAAGAAGAAATAAATAAATTAATATATTAATTTTTTATCATTGAGTGGACTGGACTTTGAGTTATTTTCCTCAAATAATAAAAAACCTGCCCTACAAAAAACATTACAACAGTCCATTAGTTACAAATACGAGAATATAAGTTTGGTTCGTTCAGTAAAGAAGTCAGATCAATGTTATAAATTTTATAGCATATATTCAGTTATTCGATCAATTAAACATGAAAGTGTACAAGCAATTTTTTTGTGTTAGTCATAGAATTATTAACAAGGGATTTAATCTCCGTTATAACTTTATTCGTGAAGTTAGGCTTACAACATGTGTCAAAGTAAACATAGCATGTAAAAACGTTATAATGAACTGGACTTTGTATTATTTTCACCAGGTAATCTGAAAAAGCCTACCATATGATCGAAGTGATAAAACACGTTACAACATAGGTTTAGTATTGTTACGACAGCGGAAGTCACGTGACGCTGGTAACACGCCGTGAGCTTCTAGAACGTTCATGTCCCTTCCTGAAGCCTCGAGTGTTTACTAGATATGCGGTATTCTTGTATATAAGACGGCCAAGAAGTGACGGCAACAATGTAGTT
>NW_013667830.1:119462-125301 GCF_000517525.1 Limulus polyphemus | reverse complement strand
AGTTTTGCTTAAGAAAGGACTTGTGTCGCTAAAGTTTCGTCGGAACGAATTCACGGGAAATCAATTAACAAATGGAGACGTAACAACTGTATAGATTTTGACATTTTATTCGGCATGTGTTGTCTTTTCACGCTTTTGGTTTACGTTTTAAATTATATATACATGTATCAGAGCGAAGTTGATTTAATGTTACAAGTGTAAAGATACAACTTATCATTAGAACGGCAATTTTCGTAAATTTGTATTACACACGTTAATCAGGGCCGTAGGATTACTTTTTCATGGCATGCATACCTACAGCATATGTATTAAAATTAGCCTCTTTTAATTCAATACATTACGTTGTGTATATGCAGTATTTGCGGTTCAAATGGCTCAAGATTCCATCTCATAGCAATAAATTTTTAAACAAATTCTGGGGGCCATGCCCCCGGACCCTCCTTGAAATGGCAACGTTGCAATGGCTTAAACACTCAAAAATCGCTTCCTACAGCAATGATAGTTCGTATTGTTGTAGACAAGTGCCTAGCCACATCTCCCTTCCGAGTGATGATCTAATAACTGTAGAAGTAGCGTCCGAAGTAAAACAGCTTGTTGTTCATATATGAGTGTGAATGATAATAAACACATTGTAAAAATGTTTAACTCTTCACGTAGAAATATATATACGTATATTTTTTATATATGTGTGTGTGTGTGTAGATATTATCCTTATATATAATGTCTACAATATAATGCTAAAGCGAAAATGTATTATCTATATGGAAGAAAACTGATACTGAATAGTTTATTCTTGAACAAACTCTGTTTTCGCCACCAGGGCAGTGTATACTCTTGTAGTATCTTTCGGTTTGTGTCTATAAGTCAAAGTAATCAGTAATGGAATTATTGACGTGTCAAATCTCGACGCCAATGGCAATCTGAGCTATATATCTGCAGCACGTGGTGCTCGTATGTATGTTAGTAGGTTAACCTTTAAGGATTACTCTAAGTCTAAATTACAGGAAGCGAAGACGGAGAACTGAAACTTCCAGTGAAAGTAACTCGCTAAGTAAATCGAAAGGCTGTTCTCTTGCAAATAAATTTAAAATGGGACTTTCTTATGAGGTATGTTACTGTTAGCATAGTTTATTGTCTCACTCTCATTTAATAATATTATCAAACTTGCCCGATAATAGAATCTGTTGCATTACATTTACACTGACTTAGGAGTTTGTGTTGTGAGCATTTTCTAATTTCATTATCTCGAAGTGATTTTATACTACAGTTACGTCAGTACTGCAGAAACAAAATATAGATATGAATATGATCCAATGTGGCATTGTAAATGTGTTGTACAGTTTTAGTCTAGATTTACAAATTAGTTATAATGATTGAGAATTTTTGCTATATAAACAATTTTGCATTAGATTTAAAACTAAATTAACAATGCCATGTCCATTAAAAAAATATTTCAAGTTCTACAAAGTCTTTACAACCAGCGTCAGTTTTGTGAAAGTTTCATAGTAATACCAATAATTTACTATATTCTTACAAATGCAGTTTCAGTTAAACTCGATGTTAATTGTTAAGCATTATTATAACATGCCCAAGCTACTTTCTGTTACTTTTAAATAGTTAAAATTATAGGAGAATTGATCATATTAAATTCTGCTGTATTGGTGCAAAAACACACTTTATTTTGGTCACCAGAAATAACAGGTTAAGTATCTATATTGTACAGAAGGATGTAAAGTGGAAGCTCCCAAATAGCTACTTTCTGTTACTTTTAAATAGTTAAAATTATAGGAGAATTGATCATATTAAATTCTGCTGTATTGGTGCAAAAACACACTTTATTTTGGTCACCAGAAATAACAGGTTAAGTATCTATATTGTACAGAAGGATGTAAAGTGGAAGCTCCCATTTTTCATTATATGAATTAATTAATTAAGTAGCTTAAATGTAAAAACGTGCTGGAGAAGTAATATAAAAACGTGGTGGTTATGGAGGTACCATATATCCTGAACTTAAGTTAAAATATGTTGTATTTGTAATGGTATTAATATATATGTTGCTGGGAAATTTTGATTTTATCAAACTTCCTAGCTACATACAAACATTTACTCTGATATTTTTGCAAGCTACTTTTTGCAGTTTTTATCATTTTGTCTAAAGAATTTCTGTGTAAATGATTGATTTTAAATAGACAGTATTATTTACAGAATGGAATTGAGAGTGAACCACTGTTTGACCCAAACATTTTGAAGGCCTTAGATTTTAGCAAGAGTAAGGTGATTTTTGACCCACCCATTTCAGTAATAGATCCAGGTGAAAATCTCAAGGTTCGTCCACTTTGTTCTGGGGATTATGATAGAGGTAAGTCTATTGAAAATAAAAGGAATAAAAATAGTTACAAATAATAGTATTTACTGAGAGCAGTGAAAATGTCATGATGCATTATAGCTTAAATGGCCTAAAATGTGACAGATTGGTTATTTTAAAGATTGGTTATTTTTCTAAAGCTGAGATACTCTTGATTTCCTAATAAACATAAAAGGATGCAGTTAAATGTTTTATTTCATTCTGGTAAATTAAAAGTGGGAAATTTTCTCTAACATGTTTAAATTGCTTTTACAGTTTCTGTATATTGTATAATTCACTAGCAAACTAAGAGTGAATATATAAATAGTGCACTCTTGTGTTATTCTCATTGTTGTCAACTTTTATAAAGAAATACACTAATCATTATCTCCTTAGACTTTAGAATAAATGTTGGACAATTTTTAAAAATTTGAAATTTATAATTGTATTTATAAGTGGTTATACTGACTGTCTATGTAAAGGAATGAATATGTTAAAAACAAGTCAGTAATTTGAGAGTAAATCTAGTGTTTAATTAATTAAATAATAGGTTTACCCTCACACTATTGGCTTGTTTTTATATCACTCATTATCAATAAAGTACATTTATTTAGTTTTTTTTTTTTACCTGTTACAACACTTGGTGTAAAGAAATAATCAAAGCAGTTGTGTGTAGTCACATAGTTTTTATGTAAACTACACAGGGGAACCCAGCAGTAATTAGTGCAATTAATTACAATTTTAATGTTTTTTGTTATAAACATATGTGAGAGTTGTATGCCATAAGAGATCCTGCAATCAACAAAATAATGAACCTATAAGTAATGTCTTTCATGACTATCTTGGGTATCCATCAGTTTTGTCTTTTTACACCTCCTCCACTCCATTGGTAATTTTGGGGTTAAAAGTACAAAGTGTAAAGATTTTTAAAAATTTCATTAAATTTCTGAGAAATAACAAGAGGCCATTAGGCTTATTTAGATTAATCCATTTTATGTAAGAAGTTGACTACAAACTACATCTGGAGTTGGTTTTCCTGTATCCAACCCTAATCTATCTATCTATATATATAATGCTCATCCAATTTCTGTTTTAATTCCAGTTTTGTAGCTTCTGCCACATATAAAGGCAAACCATTAACTTCACTACTTTTAATGTTTAAATTTTGTGATTTTTAACCTCATTTTTAGATAAGTGTATCCAGTTTTTAAATTACCTTACATGTTATTTGTTAAACTAGGTGTTGCTATAACACCCTTTCTTTATATTCTTTACAGCAAATTTTTATACAAAGGATAGTAACCTGCTTACTCATAAATTCAAAATTTATTTAAATGGATTTTAGAACTCTGTTATCATTTTGTTTTCTCACATCTAGAAACAGTTGGTTGATCTTTCTAATTTGATTAATAATCACTCCTAAACTCTTCTTTTTATGCACAATATCATATCTTCCTCCTTTAAAAGAGCTTAGTTCCTTGTAAATTTTCATACCATTCACCCCCCAAGTACATCATTTTAATTTTCTTGATTTTACAAATACATGCACTTTTTGTAGTTTTCTTTCCATTTGCTAATAATATCTTGATCCTTTTCAATTAAAATATTTTTAAGAACATCAAGCTTATTCAGATTTTAAAAATTACTAATGCAAGTAAGACCCTGAATGATGTCCACATTGTGTTAAGTTTATGGTTAACTTCTTTGCTAACTTCTGTATTTTGGGTACTTGCTTTCAGAGATCAGGAAAATTTTGACACTTAGAAAACATAACACATTAACTCTTTTTTTTTTTTTTCAAGAGGGGAGGTTATGAATTTTACAGGCACCTCCATTTGACTTGAATGAATTAAGCATATTTTAGTCACTGAGAAACAAGGTAAGCACAACATATTCCAAGTACTACTTCTTTGTTGGGAATACGTAAAAATATATGAAAATTAAGAAACTTGAAAAATGGATATCAAGTACTATATCAAAGTAATTCAGTAATAAAGTCAAAATATGATTAGTTACAAAAGTTATAGTAGTTTTGTATGTTTTGTAAGAAACTAAAGCAAAAGTGTTGAAATTTTTCTTGCAGGATATTTAAAATTACTGTCCTTTTTGACCAAAGTTGGAGATATTTCAAGGAAACAATTCTTGGGTATGTTCTACTTTTTATGTCTGTAGTCATACTTGATATCATTTGTGCAATAGAGCATGGATAGTTTAGATAATGTTTTTTAAGTGACTTAAGTTTTATTCATATTAATGGACTTTATATGTTCAATGTTAATATTAATAGCAAGATAAGATAAACTGTGATAAAATTTGATCTGTCGTCAGAAGAATGATTTGATTTTTCTACAAAAGTAAACATACCACACACAGGGTGTGAAAATGTACATGGAGGTTGGGCATGTGTTATCTAGAATAAAGATATACAAAAAAAGCATAAATAAGCTGTAATCATAAGTTTGTTAAAATACCAACTTCAAGATTGGCTGCATGCAATGAACACTTATGGTTGAATAGTCCTCTGTATGCACTGATGCATTAATTACACATTGGTTCTCCAGTAAGGTTACATGTATACTGTAATGTGACCCAGAAATACAGTAGCTAATTTTGTAATTTAACTACACGTGCAGAAAAAGTTAAGAACACATGGAAGTAATAAACATCTGTGGAGAAAAGTATTTCCATGATTATAAGTATAAATGATATATAATACCAAATAAGAGACAAGGTCACCCCTTTCACATACTGAAAAAAAAACTTCTCATTTCATATCTGGCATTGGATTGACCTAAATTCAATTGCTGCTACATAGCTAAATTAGACTGTCTTAGGCTCTAACTTTTTTATATTATCAACCAAGGTCTGTGGAAGAAAACCTGTCTCTGGAATCTTGTCTCCAGACAGTTTCTTGTTTACCTTGAATGTTAGATGGAAACTAGCTCATGGAAATATCTTTTAACTGTAATCATCAATAAACTTGATTTATTGAGAAAAACGGTTTTTTTTTAAAATTTTGCTTAAAGATAGAATTCTTG
Organism: Limulus polyphemus; assembly: GCF_000517525.1. Taxonomy (NCBI): domain Eukaryota; kingdom Metazoa; phylum Arthropoda; class Merostomata; order Xiphosura; family Limulidae; genus Limulus; species Limulus polyphemus. Next base: position 119,919 of record NW_013667830.1, on the reverse strand, counting down.
TTAGTTTTGTGTTCATTGTAGTAAATTTAATAGTTCCACTTCTGTTTCTTATGTTTGAGTCACATTTACATAAGTAACATACACACAGAAACATATAGTTACAGTTGGTGAATTTTGGTGTAAGTAGCTTATTAAGATTTTACAGTACTTTCCATAAAGTGCTAATATATTGTTCATGTGGAAGCTGTAGTGTTGTTTCAGCAATGCTTTTAAAAAAGATCTATATCTTTTATGTGTTTTTCAGCTAGATAGTGTTTTTACACAAGGTAAAAAAGGTCAAAGTTTTGAAAACACAATTAGCAATTCTTTCATCTTTTAAGAGCAATAAGCATTTTTATCTTGAATTAATATGAAAATAATAAGTATTGCCAGTTATGATGTACCATATTTTTTGGAATATAAGATGCACCTTTATTTTGAAGACAAAGTTTTTTGGGGGAAAAAAGCTACAGTTGCA
>NW_013667830.1:117729-119005 GCF_000517525.1 Limulus polyphemus | reverse complement strand
TTTGAAAGATTTTTATTGAACAAAAATTCAATTTGATACTTTAAAAATTAGTATATATTGTTCTAAACACAAAAGAGCTCAAAACATCAAAATAAGTAAATAACATAAATAAAAAAAGGTTTACTGTTATTTAGTTTGGTTCAAAACCTACAAAATCTTCATTGCTTTCACTGTAATTTATTTTTTTATTATTTAGGGAGCATTATAAATAGTTATGTTTTTCAAAGAAAAAACCTACTATTGTTATAAATAACACATTCAATTGAACTAAACTATGCATGCATATTTAAATATATTTATACATGGCTTGTGTATATTGTATAAATACATATATATATTATTAATACCTTCGGTATATTGGATGCAAGCAGATTTTGACATCAAATTTTTGGGTAAAAAGTGTCTTATACACCGAAAAATACAGTAGTTTATTTTGTATTGTAAGATATTATTGCAATTTTCAGTTAAACTGAGCTCTAGTTTTATAAAAAGTAATAAAAATATGGCCATGCAATATTTCATCAGGTAAGATGATGACCTAAGTAGTGTTGAAACGCTGCATGTGTGTATTTCTCTGTAGAAACAATGAAGTATAGTGTTTTTTGTGATTAAAGCAATACAAGTATTGTTTTTATGCATATATTCTGAAGAACAATTCCAAAATACATGAGGATGAGTGTTGCCCAGTAGTTAGTTGCCAAACTGTGGATCTGCAGGTCCATTGTTCATGTTCCATTATTGCAAAAAAAATGAACTAATGCTTTGTACTTTTGAGCTATGGATGTGTTATAAGGGTAACAGTCAAATTGCACTATTCAATTTGCAGTAGGTACTTTTAACTAACTGTCATCTCTGTTCTATCAGTTAAAAGTTAGAGATGGCTATCATAGATGCTCTTTGAGTGTCTGTGCAAATATCCGATAACAAACAAACCAAAATATAGAAATAAAGAAGTAAAATACTCTAGGCTGATACATTTAATTGCTAATGAGATTGTTACATCTGATATTTGATAAAATTTTAATTTGGTTGAATGTAATTTTTAAGGTTGTTGCAGTTATACACACTGAATTAAAAGTAGTAGCAACATATTTTGGCAGGAGTCGAAATTAGTGCTAGTTAATTATAAACTGTTGGTTAGTGTTGCAGGTCTCGGCGATATAGTCATTCGTGTGGTCCCTGAGGCAAAGTTCTTGGGGCTTATCTTTGACCGTAAGCGTAGCTTCATTCCACACATCAAGCAGCTGCGTGTCAAGTGTGCAAGGGCTCTGAACAT
>NW_013667830.1:103663-116749 GCF_000517525.1 Limulus polyphemus | reverse complement strand
GACATTGTCATTGGTAATGATGATACTGTCCGATTAGATTGTATTTTTAATTTTTTACACATTATAATTATTTTTAATTATATATAAATCTTTTACCGACATGTATTGATTTTAACTCGCTGTTTTTTTTTTACATTTTACTTTAATTTACTTTCATTGCTTTTACTGGTTGTTTGGTGCAGATAGCCTAACTGCTTTGCACCATAAAACACCAACCAACCAATCATTTATCTATATTGAAATATTCTGAGTATAGAATTGTGGTTAAAAAGGTTGTTTCACTTGCTGGTCCCATGTCAATTTTGTGACCAATTTGAGTTGCTTGTCATACCTAGGCTAAGTATCTGAAAATGAAGATGAAGAGACCTCAGCTTCAACTCATTGTATTGGTTGCCAAGGCAATTGGCACATGGGCCAGCCAGTTAGACTCAAACCATCTGGCCTGTGTAGTGCACCTTTGCTGACAGCATGGTCAGAAATACTGTGTTCAAGTGGATAAAAAGAAATACTAATAATCTGAAACTGTAGATATTTTATCTTTTTCATTCTTCATTATCTTCATTCTTCTTATTTTGTGTATGATTAACACAGATGTTAAGCCTATTGTCTTGAAATGCTTCATCAGCTTTCAGTACTTAAATATTTAATAATATGATACTTTTTGGGTATAAGATGACCATCAGCAGTGGGGTACTGCAAAGCCAACCCACCACTTCTCTTTCTCTCTCTCTTCTTCTTTTTTTTTGTAGTAGTAGTCAAATTTTTACCAATATTTGTTTTCATATCCACAACATGTTATCTTTCTAAATCTGGCCTGGCATGGCCAGGTATTTAGAGTCACGGGTTCAAATCCCCATCCCACCAAACATGCTTGCCCTTTCAGCTTGGGGGCATTATAATGTAACAGTCAATCCCACTATTCATTGGTAAAAGAGTAGCCCAAGAGTTGGTTGTGGGTGGTGATTACTAGCTGCATTCCCTCTAGTCTTACACTGCTAGATTAGGGATGGCTAGTGCAGATGGCCCTCATGTAGCTTTGCACGAAATTCAAAACAAACAAACTAACTTTCTAAATATGCCCAGAGTTCTCCCTAACTTTTCACAGAAGAGACCGAGGTAAAGATCCAAGCAAATACTTTGGTAGGGATCTGCAGGCAAAGAACTTCATCCAAAAATGAATTTTAGTAATTTTGAGGGATTAGGAAAGCCCCTCCTGGTGTCTTTTATTCTATTTTGGAAAATATCTGGTATTAAAGAATGAAATTAACCACATTAAAAAAATTAATATTATAAAAACCTAGTCTAAACTTTTATCAAGTTATCAGGTTAAAAATTGGGAACAATTAACATTTGTCTGAATTTCTCAAAGCTGTAGACTGTCAGATGATAATCTTGTAAAGAAAACTCAGTAATGCACTATGAAAAACTTATAGATTTCCTCCCTTAAACATTTTCACTAATTCTTCACTGTCAAAAATTCTAAACATGTTATCTGCTTAAGCTTCAGCCACAAATTTACCCTTAAATATTACAACTTTTCTATATAAACTACAACAAGTTGTAAAAAAAACAAAAAACATTTCACATGTATGGGTAGATTTAGGTCAAATGTGGTCTGGGACAGTAGGATAGTATTTGGGCCCCTTCCACCCCTAATAAATACAAGTACATACAATGCATAAAACTTTCAATATTACTTTTTGTTGTGAGCCACCAAGTGATCAGGGCCTTGGTGCAGCTGCTCTTTTTACCTTACCCTTAATATGGCCCTGGTCACATGTTTATTCCAGTCTGTTATGTATTCCATAACTTGTTTTGCAACTTTTCGTACATTGGTGAGACAGTCTGTGAAGTTAGTGAGAGATTTCATGAGCACAGAATACGTATTTTAATGGCAATGTTGATGAGCCAGTCTCCCAACATTTTTGTGATGACAAATGCCATGTTTCTTGTGACAATACTTATTGTCATAAGGCCTGCTACAGTTGAACATTCCTCACATAAATGCAAGGAACAAAGCTATATTTGTACCCTTGGTTCCATTTTTCCATCAGAATTAAACAGAAACATTTGTTTCATTTAATGTTTTATTCTGACTAATGTTTGTTTATTTTTACATTGTTTACTGTGCCCTTAATTTTATATCCTCATCCTACTTTCTGTTGTATTTTTCTCTCTCTATAACCAATACATTTAATACCCATAGAAAAGAAACTTGTATTATTTTCTGGTCCATATTTCAGATTACCTTGTACTTTTTCTTTCAGTTAATTTATTGTGTATTATTCATCTGGATTTAACAGTATAGTTTGTTGCATCTACACAACGTTTTAATGTATGCATGATGTGATATGTACATTCCATTTCCTTGTAACTATTCTAGGCTCTACCCAGTGAAGGGTCTTGGTCTGAAACATTTGTCATCATTTCAAAATAATTTTATGAGTTGGAAAACTGCTTTTTTTCCAATTCTAATGTAATCAAACACAACATTGCTAGAAACTAATATGACGAACACCCTTAACACTGAAAGGTTACTGTTTAAATGCTGTTTTATGTATTCCACATCTCTTAAAAATGGGGTTGGATCTTAGATTAAGTTTTGATCACAACAGTGTTATGTCCAATAGGTATAAAATCAATGATAAAATTTGCTTGCTGATAAATATTGTGTGGATGCTATTTAACCGAGGATGTATTGACATACGAAAAGTAACTTAGAAAATGAAGTCAAACATTAAAACTTAAGGTTTGTAATTTAGGGGTTACAACACATTTTGATCAAGCAATTCCTAAAATATTTGGGAATATTAATGAATGAGAGGTTTAGCAAAATATCTAGAACAATGATTGAATTATAAGTATGGGTGAACCAGTCAGTTGGCTAGTTAACTTTACAGTGAAAAATTGAAGCATCAAGAAGATAGTTGTTTTCTAGCTGGTAGAGTGAATCAGTCAGTGTGTTTTACTTTTTTATATCTATATTAGTTGTGCATATTGAGTCACTTTGTATAAGTAAGTTAATTTTTATGTTAGTTTATTGCAGACAGCATGGCTGTAAATGTAGGCCAACAGCAGTGTGAGTTATAAAAGTACACAAACCTATAAAGAAACATTAGGAGAAAATCTAATTTTGTTATTTTTATGTGGACTTGGAATTAATTTCATCTAGTTATTCTAAAAGACGTACTAATGAAAGAATAATGGTACCATACTTATTTCAAGAGTGGGATTATTTTAGTCAACATGAAATAGAACATTGAATATACTTGTTAAATTCCAACTGTGAATATGGCAACCACAAGGTCCAGGACTAAGAGTGAAGCATTACTTGAGATGATGAGATTATTAAGGCAAGATTTAGATGTAAGGGGCTTATTGATGGGAAAAGCTTGCAGTGTTGATTGAAACTGGTTTTACAGCTACAATTGTTCATCATAGTTTGTTAATGAAAGATGGGAAATTACTTCAGAGATGAAGGAAAAAGAGGGATTGATGTGAACAGTGGGTTTGCATAAAGTTCCAGAAAAGAGGAAGTTGGAAGATACCCTTACTGTAGGAAGCTTCTCTGTACCTCATGATGTGTGGGTAATTGATTGAGGAATAGAGCATATTGAGAGCTGATTTCATGCAAAGACATGCATGTGAGACTAGGTCAGCTTCAGTTAACTTAACATTCTATGACCAAGAAAACTCTGGGCACTACATGACAGTTACTACTTTGGAGGTGAGACTTCCAGTAGAAATGTGGACAGTGGTTATTGCACTACCAAGAAGTAAAATACTTGTACCAGAAGCTATTAGTAGCAACTCTTTATCTAGTGACTGGATAGTATTAGAACCAAATATTCTGGAATGCCCTAAGGAATTGGTGGTGAAAAAGAGTTCTCTCGTGGATGTCAAGAATAAAGATATCATACATGACTTTACCCATATGCTGATAAAACTGGATTTTATCAAAGTGACATGGTATGGCTGAACAGTTCTAATCACAATAGAGGGCAAATTCCAAAGTTAAGTAGGTATTTGGTGGATAGGCAATCCAAACCAAAGGTCATCCACTGTGATCATCTTTGGAAATACATCAGTGAGAGGACAGCCAACTGGATAGCTCCTAAAATTATTTGACAGCAGAACTTCAAATTGTGACGATCCTGGAGTTCCAGTAGATCTGCTAGTAGATTCACTCGACCACTACCCAGGAAGAACTCCCCCAGCAATAGGATAAAAAAAGGACAAAACTCTATCCCATCTGTTTATCATTGGCTTTGGGGAAAACAAATACAAAAACATGAAAAAGACTTGGTGATGGACAGTTTAGTGTAGTTTTATTTTTGTATTAAGATAGTATGAGGAACTTTAAAATGGGGCAGTGCTATAAGCTTATTTATGTTGTTGTAACTTAGATGTTAGCTAGAGTGCAAATCACATTTAATATAAAGTTATTTTAGAATATCTTGGAGTTTTAAGGAGTGAGAAGCTTTGCAAAATATCTAGAATAAGGATTAGTTTATAAATACAGGTGAGTCAGTTAATTGGCTCGTTAAGCTTGCAGTGAAACTATTAAGCATCAAGAAGATACAGTTGTTTTCTAACTGGTAGAGTGAATCATTTTGTGTGTTTGTTTTTAGATCTGTGTTATCTATTGCACATATTGAGTAACTTTGTACAATTAAGTTGATTTTTATGTTAGTATATGTTGTAGATTGCCTCTGACATCAGTTTGTTATAATTGTTCTATACTTGCACGTAATTTTGCCTTCAACTGTATTAAGGGTGTACTTATTCCTATCAGGAAGTGACTCTTACCAATTTAAACAAATTTATTATTATTACTACAGTAAATAACACAATAAATTAAGTTTTACTTGTTACTGGCAGCATATTACCTTTCTTCCTTTGCCTCTCTCTCTGTTTATTCGTTTTTGCTCACATCTCCTGGTTGTTTTCCATTTTCTTCTGTTAAATGTCTGTCTTTTATATCTTTCTCAAAAATCAAGCAACTATTTGATAATGCCTTCAGAAGTTAATGTTGAGGCCTGTCTGGTGGTATGTGCTATTCTAGTCATACAACAGCATTGTTGCAGTAAAAAATAATATGATGGATTGTGAAGTTCAGGGATAATGTTACAGATTGTATTCCATCAAAAAAGCTATTTAGTAAGGGAATGAACTTGCAGTGGAATGATTTAGGGTATTGATTAACATTTGAAATGGTGACGTAATTAAACTCTGAATAAGTGCAAATGGCTAAAAGCAAATTACCAGAAACAGCACAAGTTTTCAGTGATTGGTAATAAATAGGTGCCTTCCATCTATTCTAACACTTTAAAATTAAGGAAAACCAGTGCAGATAGCCCTGGAGTAGCTTGGCATCAAATTCAAAAAACAAGAATAACTTTTTGAAACTTTACTGTAGCAAAGGTGATCTTGAATTTCAGATTTAATAACTATTATATGGTTAGACATAGACAAATCTCCTCTTCAGGATTGTATTTTCAACTTGAACTACACCTTTCACAATCATGGACTAATTGACCTGGTCAGAGATTCCCTACTTCTAATTCTGAACTATTGACCAGTGGGAGAGCAGCTGACTAGAAGCACCTGGTACCTGAAAGGCTTTGTTTTGATAATGAGATTAACTTCTAGCTAAAAAATCATGATGACGAGGAATCCACTTGAAGTAAATATATATATATATATATATATATGGCACGCTAGGCCATGCATGATTTTTTCCTTCTTGGAAAAACATGTTGTAATTATCATTTTTGTTTTTTGTAACTCAACATTTTAATGTAAATATTAACCAGACATGGTGAAAATGATTTTTAAATTTTGGGTTTGTGTTTATATCTGCATAATGCTGAGTTTCAGCTTCATTATGTTACATGAATATATCCTGAAAATTTTATGCTCAGTAGGTTTTTAAGATAGGAGATTTAACAGGAAATGTATTGCAGTGTGGCTAGTCAAATAAATATTCCAACACATGTGCATAACCAAAAATTAATTTATGACTTGAACAATCACTCTTGTGGCAGTTGATGGAAGTATTTCTGTACTTTAACAAGATTTTTGCCTATATTAAACTTTCAAGTCAAATCAAAAAGTCCGAGTGTGGTATCCTCTAATTCTCATTACACACTTAATGGAATTTAACTTGCAAGTATAGTACTAGCCTCTACAGATATCTGCACCATCCATCCATTTGGGTATGACCCACACCCAAATGGAGAGGAGATACAGAAACCTGGCCAAGTGAGTACAAGCTCTTGTAAGATTGCAGTAAGATGTAACTTTAGCCTTAGGAAATGACTAGAACAAGTCCACAACAACTTAAATCCTGTTTAAAAATGTACACTGACTGCAGAAATGAACAAAGTTTGAGGAATTTATTTGATGAATTTTTATCTGACTTGCAGACACATTATTATTGTAGTTATAAAAGATAAAGATCTGTCAGTTTTGATCTATCACATGTATAATTTACTTTTGGAATTTTGCAAAGTTTGATTGGGATCCATAGATTCTGTTTTTATCAATTGGTACAAGATTTTTTATCTGTAAATTATATAATCTCCAGATAGGTTTCATGCAATGAGCTCATGCAAAGGTATGCATTACATTACCGTGATTGAAGATACAGTCTCCGGACAGATTATTGGATCAGCTACACTGGCTGTAGAACAAAAATTTATACATGATGCAGGATTTGTAAGTTTTATCATTTTGATAAAATATGTACATGTTGATGTATATGTAAGAATATGATATTAGATTTGTATTTACTTTGTATTTTTCTGATAACATTTCAGTCATAGTCAGTCAGCAACTTCATTTGATTGCAAGCTTGTATAATTTAAAGATTAAATAATATTCAGCATTTGGTTGTTTTGTGTGTGTTTTGATAGATGTTGATAATGAAAGTAAAAATAAGTACTTTAAATAATTCAGTTTGCTTTGCTAATTTCTGAAAATCCATTTTGTTATTCCATGTTACGTTGTTGAATTGTTATGGTGCTATGTAGTTGACAAGATTGTCATACTTGAGCTTCTTGGAAACAAGTCTAAACCACTAATACTTTAGTAAGTTTAATGTAAACAACCACGAGTTTCTATCTAAAAGATTATTAATGTAATCTTTAATTTGTGGTAATAAAGTAAAATGGTTAAAAACTTTGTAGAATTTCCCTTGAACTTATCACTCCAAAAATTTTGGCTTTTGTAAATCTGTGTGTATGTGGCTTTAACTACTTAGTATTTTGAAATTTTTTTCTTAACCCTTTAGGCACATACTTTGTTTTTAGTATATTCAGGTTTATACACATGTCTAATTAGCTCAAGTATACCTCTAAAACCATTTCAAATATCCAAAGAAACATATGGAAACAACTGTTCAGTACAACCTGAAGATTCTAATTATGTAAATAATTTGACCTGATTTGCATCTCTGACATCACACTTCAAACATGGTGGCCATATTTGAGAAATTTGTAGTTTGTTCTTTTTTTCTTCTAATTTCACCATTCAAGAACATATCCACTTTTTGACTCAGATGATGCAAAAGCCTTATCTGGTTTCTCAGGGTTGTACTTTTTCAAAACACTTTGGTTTTTAATGCAATTTTTTATTTCATTCAATTCCAATTCCTTTCTTTGGACCAAATGGTTGTGCAAATTTAGGAGTTATTATGTCACTCAATGGATGCACCTTGAATAACCTGTCATGACAAGAAGCCCCTCTAGCAATTTGTTAAATATTGTTTGAAAAGTGCAAGAAGCTTACGATCAATTCAGATCTATCCCTACTAAGGACACAGCAGAAACCAGGAGTGTCAGTTAGTCAAAATGTGTCCCAGTAGTCCTTTATCTCTGATTTATTGACTAAGCCCACTTCAAGGTGTAAAATAAAGGATGCTTTCAATCTTTTGATAGATCACAAGTATTCATTTATATAATTGTAAATGTGGTTTCAAATTATCACCTTTCCTTTGTAAAAACTGATCAGCATAGCAGTTTGTTTCTGTTACAATGTGATCAAATGCAGCACTATCGAGGAATAATTGCAAACATTTGATAGGGTCTGCATTGTTTAGATCCTGGTTGCCCCTGTCCCATATATTTCTATCATAAAAAAGTAACAAATCCAAGGCTTAAAATGTTCATCCACAACCAACCTCCACCCATCATTATTTGCATCACCAAGTCCATACCCAATTTGATTGCTAAAAGTCGACCACACCCATGTGCAGGTTGTTGTACCCCTACCAGGCGTCTTCTTGGTGTGTAGTTGTATACCCAACTCTATTAGAAATGGCAACAGGTTTATTGTTATTACATCCTGCACCATGTCCATGAGATCTCCCTATAATTCTACCTCAGTTTGGCTGTTTTAGAAATAATCATAGTCAGTGTCACCATCATCACACTCCCCATGAGCTCGGCTTTGACATAATTACTATAACTATCCATATTAGTATCGATCATATCATGCTCAAAATAATTGTCAGATAATTCAGGTTCAGAGCCAGAATCATCATCATCCCCTTGCACAAGTTCAGTTGTCTCTTCGAGTGTGAATCAGCGGCTGAGATCATCATCTGTGCAGATTAGGCTTAGTCTGTTCATTTTGTGTGTGCTCAATTAGCATTTCTAGTGGGGAATTCAAATTGCATTATGTGGTCACCATACTACAGTGGGTGTGCCTAAAGGGTTAAAGTGCAAATCATTTTTCCCTCTGTTTTATAAAGTGTGTGTCACATATGATAAAAGCTCAATATTTTTATTTCCTCAGAGAGGGAGATTGGAAGATGTAGTCGTGAGCGATGAATACAGAGGAAGACAACTTGGAAAGCTGTAAGTTGTATTTAGTTTGTATGTATAGAATACAAAGCAGGGATCACAACTTCAGCACTTATACCTTGTTTTATTACTAATGGTTTTTGATGTTTACAACCATGATGAGTAAAGTTTATACTTTCATGCCCCCACCTATATTTCACTTTAGAAACAAATAAAGCATCTACAGGAAAAACCAAATATAAATATGGATAATCATTCAGTTTTATATAATTTTTATGCAGAAAGTTCAGATGAGCCTAAAACTAAATGCAACTGATATTGCTATTTTTAGTTTAAGTGTAGTGTGTGTGTATTTTCAGTGATAGACTTGAACTTTGAAACCAGAGACTTGTCATGGAGGCTATCTGTATACTTGTAAAACTTTAGAATTTCATGAACTTGTCCTGTTTAGTAGCCTTCTATTTGACAAGATAAGTTATAATTCACTAAAATGGAGGCAAGATAATATTTTGTCAGTATTTTTATGTTGTGTTAATTGGATACTTTTAAAATTGTGTGCAGGTTGGTTGAAACCATCCGATTGCTAGCTGAACATGTGGGCTGTTATAAGATTACACTGGACTGCAGGGATAGAATGGTCAAATTCTACAAACAGTTGGGGTTCCAATTGGAGGAAGGAAATAGCAATTTTATGACTGTTAGATTTCAAGACTGACTAGTGGTCACACATAGTAAACTGTAATGGTTTTGGTGTGATATCTGGACTTAATGAAAATGACATAATATTCTTTATTAAAAAAAATTGAGCACTTTATAAAATATGGTTTTCATTCAAATATAAGCTGAAAGTATGCTCTTTAGAAGTATTTCTGATTGATTATCTGCATTTTTTTCTTTTATTTCTGAAAAACAAAGTTACGGTAATTTTGTTTATTTTTTGTTGTTGTTGTTGTCTTTCAAAATTTGTAATGCATACTGGAGGGATTTGCACATTTTAATAACAAAGTTAAAGAAAAACAACCTTTATATTCCAGATAATTATAAGAAAACTTATTTTAACCAATGTTTCACCTTTGTGACACTAACCCTGAAGAAGTTGCGAAGGCAGTGTCTGTTAAAATAAAAATCTCTTATAATTATTTGGAGTATAAAGGTCGTTTCTCTCTAAATTTGTTGTCTTATTTTTCTTTTTTCCTCTTGCATTGTGTATTTTATTTAAGTTGGTTTTGTTAGTTGTCTTGAAAATGAGCACATACTATACACTGCGTGTTTATATGCTTTATTTCAGCAACCTGTGAAAATGTTTTTTTTATGTTGCACTGCATGTGTGACTCATCACCAGTTGTTACAGTGAAAGTAAAAAATTCATCAAAAATTTATCTATAGTGCTTAGTACAATGCCATCAAAAATATTAACAGTGAGATATATGTAAACTTAAAGTGGAGTTTTATACTTAAATATTTATCTAATTGATTTAAGAAATGTTACTTATGTAAAATTCTGTTATTATAATTTAACAGTTTTTTTTATATACATCAGGGATGAAATTCTCAAAAAAAAGTAGAGGTACTTAGTTGGGTGAAGTGGACCTGTTAATGAAAAAGAAAAAAAATCAACATCTAAACATAAAAGATAACAATTTAAGTGTCAATGAATAAATGCTTTCTGATGGGACAATGAAATGCATTCTCATCTGAAAAAAGCAGCTCAAATGAGTCCCGGTATTAGTATCACCTTAAAAAATATGTTCTGGTACTCTGTACTGGCAAAATTTCACCCCTGAAATACATAGAAAAACTGTGTGTAACTTCATAAAATTTGAGAATGATCTTGCCGTTGAATTAATGAGATTTGATATAGCTTAAAATTGGTTTTTGGTATTGTTAATTTATGCAATTTGCATGTTTTTATCAGAATCACGTTAAATATGCATTTGTTTTAAGCTTAAAAGTCATATAGTAATATATCTACTTGTATTTACAGCAGTAAAAATGCATCACATTTAATCTTTTTTTCAATGAGTCCACCACCCCCCCCCCCCCTCCTCCTCCTTACCATCCTGATGAACTGGTATAACTAATAAGTACACTTTGATTTTTGCCTTTCTCAATAAAGGACAGATTTCGAGTCACTATAGAATATGTATTAATATACTGTAGCTATTCGTGTATATTACACACCTTCTAGGAATATGTGTATAATGTGTTCAGTTGATGTATATAATATTCTATAGTAATTTGTTTTGCTGACATTACTTTTGACAAATGCAGTTTTATTATGAGTACAGTTTAAACTGTTAAGCACTTAATTATGTATGTTAGTAATAAAATATCAAAAAATGCCTCGCATGCCCAGCTTTAAATTCCAAATATATATGTGATACTCCTACTTTGTTAGATCATATTTCTTTCAGATACCTTTCTTAATTGTTACCCCTTTCCGACATTGTACTTCGTGTCTCAGTTTTGTCTGTTGTTCATGTACAAGCTTTAGTTTTGGGCCATAGTTATAGTTTGTAAAATTACTTTTGAATATTAAAAGAAATTCTGTTTTTAAATTCTCTTCCCATTAAATGTTAAAATTGACAAAACTGTCGTAGAATCTACATGCATGTGTATATTTATGTATGTGCACGTGATACAGACATTATGCACTACTATGATTTTTCTAAGTCCTTCCCTTAGCTGTTTGAAGTGTGAACCACTACACTACATTATTCTTTCTATCAACTCGTGGCTCACTTCTACACATTCTTACAAGGCTATTGACATCTAAACCAGTTACGATGTAAGAAGAAGACAGTTAGTAAAACTAAACGTGTCTTAGAAAAGTCATAGTTAAGGTGGGACAGTTATGTGATATGCAGGTAATGATATTCCAGAAGAAACTGTTGTTTATCTTGTAAAGAAATTGGAGTGTTACTAAAGTAATTATAGGATGTTGTTTTTTGTTACCTTGAATAAAACATAAAAACATGTACCTTTAATGTTGATGTTGGCAATATGTATGAAAATTGGTATAAAACATTTTTTTCCACTTTTGCATTTCAAATGTAATTGTATATAACTTCCTTGAAAGCTTGTGTAAAAAAATAACAAGAACTAGTATTAAGATTGAATTATGAAATATAAGCATTTAATATTTTAAAGCAAAAGTGCATTTAGAAAGTTTCTATATGTATATTAATAACAGTTGTAATTTATGTTTAATCAGATATTTATGTACAGTTCTTGAATAATCTCTAGTTTGAACTGGTGATTTTTTTCTTAGTTAATATTCATGAAATTCCTTCCTATGTTAGTTTTTTATGGTTGTTTAATTAGTACTTAGCATATCTTATTTTTAGTTGAAGACTGAAGGTTAGCTACCAGTACATTAGTCAACAAGAATTTTATTGTTCATGTAGGTTTTTGTTTTTATAAAGAGATAGATGTTAAAGTGTACTTGTAGAGTACAAAAAGTTTATGTGGAGAAAAAAATTAACTCAAAGCTGAGCAACAAACAGTGTAGCTCTGTGAAGAAAAACATCTTTCAATTGTAAAAAAGGTATTGTAATGGGGCAGTCCAAGAGCATAGTTGTTGGGTTTGACTTCACACCAGTTACAAATGAATTTATGTAAATCCAGGTTATGCAGTTGCAAGTGAAGCACACAAGCCACCAATTGGAGGAAATTTATGTATGGAATAAAGGACACACTCAGAGACAACTGAATACAAATTAAAGAGTTTTTTTTTTATTTATACACTGTGAAAGAACTCGTCTGGGTTAAAACTCTCAAGATTATCATGAGATAACACTAATTCCAAATCATTAAACTTTTCATTTTGAAGGTCTAGGTGTTTGTTAATAAATCCTTCTACGAAATTCATCAACATAGATACAACATTAAATAAGTTATCATGAGATATTCTCTCAGTTATAATCTGTATTATATAACTGCTTTAATAATTCTTCTAATATATCTAAGCAGTTCAACGATAAGCATTACCAAACCTACTATTTCTTTAATACAGTTAAAGTGTTTCACTTTCCTCTCTTAAGACATTATACGTTATTAAACATTACATTAAGTGAAACACCATTAGACTAAATCAGAAATAGCATACTTCAAGGAGTTTGTCTAGTGAACTTCTTGGAGAGTCTGGAGAACTGCCATCTTCAGTTTTCTTGGTCGATCAACTGGAGTTTGAACAGGTGAAGTTTTGAGCCAGAAACATGGAATTATATATACAAAATTTAGTGTTTTTTATTTTTCAAAAAATCCAGTAGATCTGCTT
>NW_013667830.1:92132-102663 GCF_000517525.1 Limulus polyphemus | reverse complement strand
TAGTTTGAACAGGTGAAGTTTTGAGCCAGAAACATAGGAATTATATACACTAAAATTAGTGTTGTTTTTAGTTTCAAAAAATCCAGTAGATCTGCTTCTAATAGTACTTCTTCTAAGTTGATTGGTTCAACTGGAATCTTCCATCAAACTGTAATTCGTTCTTACAGAACTAAATGTTGACCATTATCTAATATCCTTGGGGAAACAACCCTAGATGAACGTCTCGGAGTGTATAAAGACAAAACGTGTAACTTCAGTCAATTCACAAATACTACTCCATTCATTAGTTTTATGGAAGTCCTGTTAACCATTTTTTATGATATTGCTTCATATAGTCATGTGCTTATCTAAACAATTGTGGTTGTATCTCATCTGTTTTGCACTAGAATTTGTAGCTGTTAAAATCAGTATCTCTAAGATCAAGACTTGGAATGCAAAAAAGCTAACTTGTGTGATGGGCTTCAAGCTTGTCTCCTCCTTATTTGGTAATGCGATGCGGCTCACTAGTTAGGGTCCATAATTTTTTATGACTTTCTTCAATTTGCTGTATTTTTCTATACCGTATGTTATACACAAAATGTATTTCTTGAAAATCTTTGAAATACTTGGTATTTGTATTCCACAAATACTTTAGTATATGAAATTGAGTGAAACAAAAATTCTCTGGTTCAGAAAAAAGGACTGTTCTTTACATTCCTTTCTATCTATAAATGTGTTTGACTCATAGCAGTGATAATTTATGTAAATTTTAATGTAAAAACAATAAATTTAAAGTTGCTTATTTTTAATGAAAAACTACAATTTATGTATGTATTTAAAATATAAATTTGAAATATGCAACTTATCAAATTTGATATTTTAAATTATGAAGCCTATAGACCTTGATGTAAAGTGTATATAAGATGTATAAAGCATGTATTGATCCATACAATTAGTAATATATATTCAAACCATTGCATATAAAACTATGTAAAATAAATGTCTTCAGGTTTTATTTTTTTATTAATAATTGTTTTCGAAGTTTACCAGAGACATTTATTTTCTTTGTAAGAAGTTATTCAATTAGGTTAATTGTTTGTTGCATAACTCTTAGTTGTGTACCTATTGATTTTCATTCTAAAACATTATTTTGAAAAAATTGGGGTGATATCTCACCTGCAGACCATGAAACATATAACCAAATCATTAACTTTATAAGGTCTTGTGAAATGGTTGGGTGTAGCTTAGGGAAGGTCCATAGTTTGAACCATAATATGCCACTAAGCACACACATCACATTTAGGGTTACCACATATCCCAGTAAAACTACTAAATGTCCCAGTTTCTTTATATCTTAAAGTACAGTTTGTCATTATACACAGTTCCTTTAAATTTGTTTTAAAAGAATCACCTGATAAAGATAGGATCAGACAGTAAAATGCTTCCTCCCTCTTACCTATGTTTTCTTAACATAATCTGTCATTTGGCAGCTTCAGGAATTAAGATTTGAAGACCTGCTCAGTAATAGAAAAGAAAATGAAGCAACATGTTTCTTTTGAATAAGTTTAAAACAAGTGCATTCTTTATTCTATTATTTTTCTAACTAGATAAGCTTTAAACATATTTTGTCTGTGGTTTTAAATGCAATGCAATAAAAATCAGGTTATTTACCAAATACTAAAAAAATGTTATTGTAATTTATATTGTTTTAGAGTTGCTACAGTGTCACTCTGTGTAGGGGGAGTCTCAGCTATGGACACATTATAAAAAGGACAGTCAGTCTTTCTGTTTGGTTAAGAATAGGTGGCAGGTGCCATTAACTAGTTTAATGTTTGGTTAATAATAGGTGCCAGGTGATATTAACTAGTTTCACTATGGTCAGCTGTACTAACCTAGGGCTAGCTATGTCTGAACCTTGGGGACTTTACCTGACCATTCAGGTGGAAAATGTCCAACTACTTGAAATTTTCTTTACGAGGATGAGTATTATATTTTGAAAGTAACACATTTTATTATTATTCTTAATTAATGATCCTGCATATCTTAATCTTGCCAATGTGAATATTACTATGAAAATTGGAATATACAATAATGTTTAGTCATGTGTTTATATCACAGTAAATGTTAACAAACTGTGCAAACAGACCATCAGTAAAGTTAAGACTATATGTTATTAATTTCATTAACAAAGCACTTCACAATCATTAGTAGAAGAACAAATGGTTTTAAATGATTTATTAATGATGATTTTTGCTGAAACACAGTAGTTTGGAAATATTTTATTGGAAAGGTATTCAGTTACAGGTACAAATATTACACTGTAGGAGATTTATGTAGTAGAAATATTTAACTACATACTCTAATAAAACCTTTCAGTAAGAAGGAGTGTTTTTGTAAAGTCAATTCATTATACACTTTTAATTTTATAATTTTGTTCCTTAATTTCCTGTTCTTAGACTGAAATGTTAGAAAAGTGACCGATAATTCAAGTAAAAGATTGGAAATAGATGTAAAGAGTATTGTTTATGAATTTTTTTATCTCCATGTTTGAATAGTCTATATTCCTTTAATGAATGTTTGGGTCTTAATTGAAAATAAATGGTGATTGGCAACTTTATTTTAAACCTGCAATGGACTACAGGTGTGAAAATAAACTTTATAAATGAACTGATGTCAGTTTGTTAGTGTTACTCGAGCCATACAAATAGTTTAACTTCTTTTTTTTTAATAAGTTGTGTAATCATTGTGCTCAGTGAAAGTTTTTAACAGTAGACCACACTTCCATAAAGTAATTACTTTATTATTACCTTTCACTAAATCTAAATATTTTGTGGAAGATTTTATACTACAAATATGAAAAAGAAAACACATTATTTAATAACAGAACATTGTATATTTATTTACTACTGTTGGTATCACATTGGTTTAGAAACCACTTTTTTATCATACTTTATAGAAAAGAAATATGTCAGTAAAATAACATCACTAACATTATGTACTAATATCATCTACTTTCATACAAACAAATAAAAGCTACCAAAGTGTGAGGGGAACATGAAGCTCCATACAGTATTGTTACCAAACTCATTTACTACTTATTTCAGTCTAAATGTTCAAAAAATTAAGAAATAGCCAAAGTGAACTTAACAGTTAAAGCAAATATTTATTCTGAACAATTTGTTACAAAATTAAACCATTAAGTTATTCAAACATTTATCAATGTGCTTTTCTTCACACGCCAACAATGAAGCTTGGAACATTATACATTTCATAGGCAAATTCTTCTGTATGATTTCCATCAAAATGTACTCCAATATAATCTATCTCTAGTTGGAATGGACCAGGAGTCTTCCCAGCACAAGTAATTCCAATATTAGTAATTTTATCCAGGGGGATTGGGTCTTGTTTATCCTGAATCCTTCCTTTACTTGAGAGAAAAAACTTGGAAAATGGAATCTAGAAACAAATTTCAAAGCAAACATTGGTATCAGCGTAGTTTCTTGGCTCGATCTAAGGTGCTAAAGTTGTTAGATTATCTAGTCTAATATTTTAGCACCCTGACATTTTAACTTTTGTTTCACTACTATTTCTACAAGTAGGATTGTCACCTAAATAGCTCTAAAATAAGGAACAATTTTGTTGGTGTTTGATAATTTTCAGCATTTTTATCAAGTTAGAAACTAGAGTTTAAAAAAACAAATCATGTTCTTTTCTTACCTAAAACGGATGGCAACCCTACCTACAAAGTACGATTATGAAGTCTAAGTACACAAAACTGTATATCTGGTATTGTGCATATTCCTTTAAAATTTTGACATAATCATTACAATGATCACCCTTTTATACATCTTTTAATAACTTAAAAGATCCTGGTAATATGTTGTTCAGAGTTGTGCAAGTTTGGTTGAGAAAGCTCTAATATATTATGCTATTTTACAAGATGTATCCCTAAAGGAGTGAGTTTGGGATGAATTATAGTAGCATGAGACACTACCAAGAAATATAGCTTCCTTTAAAATACAACTTGTAAACTTGATACAGTGTAAGCAAATAAATATCATACCTACTAAGTGTCACAGACAATGAAAACTGGGATAAAGAATTTCAAATAAAACTGCCTTTACAAAATTAGAAAAAAAGGAAAAATTAACCTTAGGCTGTAACAATAATTATAAACATACTTATTTTCATGAAATAAAAAAACGTGTATATACTTATAGTACAACGTAATAAATGTCCTACCATTACAATGGTTAGTTTTTACAGAGTTCAATTCTGAAGAATTACATAATACAGTTTTCATGGAAAACATCTTAAAATCATGAGTGAATATTTAGATCAATGACTTTTAAATTATTCGTGAGAAAGTACATATATTTCTTGTGATCACCAGTTTTTACAAATAGACCAAATTGGGTACGTTATCAAAATTAACACCACATTAAAAAAAATTAATAAGCTACTTATATTTCTAATTCATGTCTTTGATAATAATAAATTATCAGAACTAAAATTTTAAACTGAAGTGACTACCTTTGCAACTTGCCAGTAAGGCCCACCACGTGTGAAAAGTATGTAGTTGTATATGTCATGCCACATAACATCAAAGTATCCAGTAGTAGTGAGGTTAAGCATGTATGACCTTCCATCACCTCGGATCCTAAGTATAAGATGGGTAAACATTTGCCAATCAAAGAAAGAATCTCTCTTGAAAGATTTCTGAAAAAAAGAGAGAGGATAAAATGTTTTAAATTAAATTCTACAAACTGTTTCCTATTTAAATTTTGATTACAGGAAAACATTTATTTTTTAATTACTTCTAATATATTCAGTTATGTATAGATTCCTGCCTAATATAGTCACACATTATTTTGATGTCTGTTGTCTTGAGAATAAAAGTGATTTCAATTAATCAAGTAGCGTACATCACCTTGCTTGTTCTCACAATACAGTATCTGGAATTATAACTATAAAACCAATCAAGCTAAAGCTAAAAAGTCTTAGTATTCAAATTATTTGTTTTAACAACAAATACCTTACGAGTGGATAAGTAAAAATGGTTAGAAATATTTAACTTCTCATAAATGCTTAAAGGAAGAGTGCTATTTGCAATATATATATATACACACACACACACACAATTTGTTTTCCTCTTTACAATAATGTATTTCCTACAAAACAAAAGTGCTTACCCTGGCTCTCAGACACCGAATATTACAGTATCCTGATTCTTTTATCTGGCCATCTTTGGGAACTCTGCAGTCTAAGAAACCACTGAATAATCCTTTCTTGTTCTTACTGAGAGTTAAGTCACAGTGACTAAAGCCATCTTTATTATCACTGTCTGATGTGCACACCCACTGATTCAATTTTTCCTGTGGCATAAAATGGGGGAAAAGTTTTCAATAAAGATTAGTTACTATAAATTGTGGTTATTATCAGATGGTGCTACAAGTCTGGTATAAATGAGACATAATCATGTAATACAACCAACATGAATTAAAACTTCAAACTTTTAAACCCAAAAGCCATCTTACTTCAGGTATTGAAGTTTTTAGCAGCTTACAAGGTAAGGCATGCCACTTCTCAATTATTCATCATAATTTTAAACTTTCTAGTTTCAAAGACAGTAAATGGACCACAATTAGTGGTACTATAGTTTTGAATTTTTTTTACTTATCATAAACATGTAAGTAATTAAATATATATAAGAAAAAAACAGACACTTAGTAACACATTTTCAAAGCTTCAGATTATTTGAAATCTAATTATATTTCCACAGTAAAGAAAGTAAATGTAGGGGTCTCATCCTCATAACTCTATTTTTATATTCACTGGTCACAAATATTGTATGATATAAACTAAATGGCTGGTTACAGTTGAATATGCAGATCAAATTATTTACTTTTAAAATATGGAAGTGTATGAAACTAATCCTCTGTGTTTTACTACATTGATCACTAATATTGTATATAAGCTATGTGGCTGGTTATGGTTGAACATGTAAATCAAATTATTTACTTTATTGAAGGGTATGAAACTAACCCATACCTATTCACACTACTTACTTTTTTTAAGCTTAAATATATAACTATGTATTTCTTTGTTACACATTCAACTTACCATGCTTAAATGTGCAATACTAATAGGAGAAAATGAACAAAAACATTCAAGAATCATTATTTGCATTCTATATGTCCGGGCTATCAAGAGTAGTAGATTAATTTTACTTTTCATATAAATCCATTAAATGTATTATTATATTAAAATTATGTTTGGGTTCTACTACTTTATCTATACCTAATTACAAAAAATAAATATTACACACCACCACCACTACTATGAAGTTACTAACGAATTATGGTAAGAAAAACATTATGGTATGAAAAAACAACTTTTTTTGGTACCTTTGTATCAAATGTCCATACAATCTCAGAATCGTCGGGCATGTAAACCTTTGGGTCATATTGAAACTTCTCAGACATTTCTTCTTTCCACAGTTGAACTTCATTTTTAAGTTCTTTAATTCCATATTTCATGTCATCTAAGTAATTTCGCTCAGTTTTTTTTCGATAACGTGGACCTTTTATATCACGCTCCCAAAAAGATCCACGTATTGGCACAACAAGTAAGGGTGCTGAAAATTTTTTACTGCAACCCCAAAATAAAGGTTTTATGAGTTGTTGATGATTAAATAAATTAAATGCTGAAGTGAAAGACTGCGAAAGAAGTTTTTCCAAAAGCATTTCTAGTTCATATTTTTTATAACAATCCAAAAGGTTAATAAAATATGTTCATATTTATTTTTTGCAATAGTTAGATTGGAGAGATGTTTTTTGACATAGTCTTCTTTATAAATGGTCACATGCAATTCTTCTTACAAGGCCCACTTCCTGTTTTAAAGACATAGGAAAAATCACTCCTAATCAAAATAATAATAAAAACAAACAAATGAAATCCAAATAAGATGTTTATGGTACATGAAATATAGAATCTGATTCAATACAACTTTAAGACAATAGTCTTAAGTCTAGTACCATTCATGTACAGCAGTTTTTCCTAGTAAGATCTCAAAGTAACACTAGAACAATCTAACATAAGAATAACCAAGATGATGGAATTCTATTTGGCCAATTGAATTCACCTCTTCAGTCATCCCTTAAAAAAATCTTAATACCAAACTAAATATAACCTTTCATATCTCTGCAACAAAAGTTTATACTAATTGTGTATGTTACATTATCAAACAAACCACTCTATAATTTTACAATTTCAACAGAGGAATACACTTGTCAAAAAAAAAAAAAGGATTGAATTTAGACTTCTAAATGTATAACTTATAGCCACTAATATGTTTGAATTTTCAACCTATTACATGAAAAGTACAACCCATAGTTATATTATCAAAGTCATCTCTAGTTTTTTTTAGTTCCAGGAGAAAAACCATACCAAGTCTTATATTTTTCATACTTTTGAAATTTTTGAAACAGGTACTCTGCCTCTTACTCTTATATGTGCAAATGCCTCTCGTAATCTTATCACCTCTTTTCATCACAGACAAATATTCAGTTGAAATTTGATACTTTTAACAATAATCATATCTAAATTCTCCTTTTTAAAGGTTTTTCCACACTTAATACAAATGCTCCTCACACACTGAATGTCCTTTCCAAATTTTCAAACCCTAAGTAAATTATACTTATCAATATTAAAACTACATTTTACATTCTAGATAGTCACTAATGCTGTTCATTTGTTTTTCAATAAAAAACATTATCATAAAGTGAATAAGTAGAGTTGTTTAAACATTTGTTTAACAACAAGTAAAAGCTTGGAATGGTATATTCTTTCATAGGGGTGTGTGTCTCTGAGCCAGACTAGTTTCTGAGAATTCCACTCCTCATCAGTGACCCTGGACACTACCACCAATGAAATATCAGACCAAGCCTTTATACTAGTGAAGTATCGAAAATCAAACTATTCATAATTAAAGAAGTAGTAAGTGTTTTACACTCACAAAAAAAGTACAAATGTACAAGCTGCCCAGTGTTGGCTAACAATATGAAGAATTAAATTGTGGCAAATTGCTACAAGTTCTTAAAATACCTATAGAATGATAGGTTTCTTTTTTGTGAATGTAAAATACATAAATACACCAGTTTTATTATCATAAAGTTTCAGCCTTAGCATCATCACCATTAAATTAACTTCTCAAACAAGTATCTATATCATTAACATAAGTAATGAACAAAAGTTGAGAGGTATAGAAAAGCATAATCCAGAGGCAAGCCTTCTAAGTAATGGATACTTTTAATTTCACCAAATCAAACAATGCTTCAATTCCAAAATTATCAAAGAGTGCTATACCATAAACAAAACTGAAGATTCAATATAAAAAAATTAAAAGGGAATTGACAAAGTTATCAACATGGGGGAATGGAGTGAAATTTCTACATTGGTGCTGACAGACTACTAAATTAAGATTGTAAACTTAATCAGAGACATGTCGTTAAACAACTGATTTAAAAACATGTATATACATATGTAAAAATTTCACTGAAGAGTGAACAGCAGAACTTGTTTGCATAACTTGAGTGAAAATTGCACTTATTCATGGAAATAAAAGAATTACGGTGTGCAATTCTATTTTATGTTATCTACCCTTGCACATGTTTATAGTTCAAAAAATATATTAAGAAAAACTTTGGTTATGGGACACAAAAGATAATCTAACAATTTTCTCTGAATTATACATTTTTGAAAGATATTTAAGTATGGAAATCATTTAGCATAGAAATCTGGGAAACTTTTACAGTTTTACCTAATATAACTGGAAAGTCTAACATTCTTTTAACAGTTAATAGTTTATCACAACTACTTTAATTATAATTTAGTATGTTGCTATTACAATAAAAATTGTACTGATTCATTTTCTTCTTTGGCATTGCCAATAACAAGAATAAGCTTTTTAAATCCTTGTTTGGCAAGCATGGTAACTTCTAATCATTATCATGCATATAAAACTAAATCTCTGGAAAAGCCCTGTTTCAAAAACAATCCCAATAAACCTTTCAGTTTTAATCTTTGTACGTTTTAATGGTCATGCATATTTTCACGGATATTTATTACATTTTATAAGAAAACGTATATGTGAAATTTAAGACATTTAGAAATAGAATAAACATGAGAGCTTTCAGTTTAAACTTTATATTAGATGAAAAAAGAAAATGACCATCTGCTCAGCTAACTTGTATTAATTTGTCCTTTTGTAATTGATGAAACTCAAATGTGCTACAAAAAGTACAAATTACAATGTAATTTATTAACAGTAAGTGAATAACAATCTAGCTCTACGAGGCAGCTTGACATGCCCCAAAACAAATATAGAAATATACTTTTTTATTTCTAATAGTACTAGAATTAATGCTAGTTTGCTTGTGTTGTGCTATTTGGTTCATTCCCGGGATCACAACCACATAAAAAGATTAGCTAATATTATTTATTATTACTATTAGCCATACACAACATCCAAAAGAAACCGAATGCATAACCTGAGCGCTTTAAAAAGTGGACTGTTCTTCATCAAGGTTAAAGGGTTGTATGTAGCAGAAACAGTAAAAATGCATATAATTTTTACATAAAATTATAAACGCATGATATGACTCATGACAATTATAAATCTGCAATTTACCATATATCATGTGTTCAACTTGTAACTATTGTTTCTTTGCATTTTATAACGCCCTCTTTGTATAATTTAAAAGTTATCAATTTCAATGAAAAAAGCATTTTATAAATCTTCATCAAGAACATCCTAACTTTTTTGAGTTTTACATTTCATTACAGCTCATTTTTCAAGAAGTTGGCTAGAATAAATTACTAATTTTCAAGAACAGTTTAACTAATAAATGTTGAGCTGAGTATATCGTGCACATCGTCTGTGTTTTCATTTAAATTAACATTAAATGTAAAATAAAAATATCACTGTTATTCCTGCTATATAGAATGAAATAAGTATTACTTTATACAATGTTTTGTGTAGTGAGGTCTACATAGTTTCAAAACTCATTTTATCGATTTCGACTAAAGTTAACGGAATGTTCCAACTTATCTTGAGGCCAATTACTTTCAATATACTTGTTTTTCTGAAAATTAAATCAATTAAATCAATTGTGCTACTTCAATTTCGTGCAAGTGTTCTATTAAATGGACTAGAGTTAACCAATAACTATTGTTACTTAGATATTTTCAAGTAACTCGAACTACCACAAACACTCAGTGTTAACGAAACCTTCCTTGTTTTTTATTGCATTTGTAGTTTTAGAAAAACTTCAAAGTTCTTTAAGTCATCATTAATTTTCTGTGAAAACACCAATGTTCTTCATTATATTGTTACGACAGCTGAAGTCATTTGACGCTGGTAACACGTGATGAGTTTCTAGAAGGATCATGAAAGCCCGAGTGCATTCTAGGCGCTCTCTTTTTTAGTATATAAGCCCGGCAAATAAAGAGAGATAACAATTGCAGATAGATAGATATAGAGACAGATAAT
>NW_013667830.1:89749-92122 GCF_000517525.1 Limulus polyphemus | reverse complement strand
GCGTGAATCGTTGTGAATTATAGCTTGTGTTTAAGTTAAAATGACTGTGGAAATTCTGTATATTGCAAAGTTGTATTGAGAAAGAATAAACTAGTTTTATCTAAAAAAGGACTTGTATTGCTGAAGATCCTCGGGAAGAATTTATACCGGAAATTAACAAACGACCAGAGATGTAACAATTTTTTTTCTTATTTGTAACATTGGATTCTTTAAAAATTGTTCCCATCATCTTTCTGGAGAAAAAAAGATATGCTACTCATTTATTCCGTCAATTTATTTATTTTAATTTTTTCCTAGTGTGGTGCTTCCTGTTGCTCATCTGTAAGTGTGAGGGCTTATAATGCTCACCCAGTCTTCATTTTGGTACATTCATTTTATTCACTTTACTATCATATCACCTCTTTCATATGGTGGCCTTTCCTAGCTGTTAGCATGTAAACTTGTGCATGTCAACCAATGCAGACCTTATCTACTCCATATATTCTTGTGAGCATAATGAAACATATGCTTTTTTAGGATGACTATATATTACATCTACATGAAGCAAGACTTCTCCGGCAAATATCAGCATATTCAGCTGTTGATCTATGTTTAGTTGCATGTTATGCTATCATGATGTAAAGAAAGTGTTCTTCACAGTCGGTTTGGTTAAAGTTAACAAACTTACTCTTGACTGTCTATATCTCTTTATTCCACTAAAACTATCACACTGGGGGGATAAGGTGAATTGTGCATCTTCACTACACCAAAACCTTCACACAACTCAGGGAATAGTTGGCTGTTAAACTTAACTCCCTGATAGATGTGTTTCTTGTCAGTTGCTCCAAAACTGAGCTATCGAGTAGTTCACCAATGTATCATACAATTTATAAGCCTTGTCCCACTTTGTGAAGCATTCATTGACCATGTATTTATTTATACAGATGGACCCGTTCTGTTTCTGGAAGTGGATAAAAAATATTCAGGACTGTTCTCTACAGTGGAGAACCAACAATTAATTACTGAAGTTTACCTTGTTTTGAGTGGCTTTTTTTTTTCTGTGTGGCATATATTGCACAGTTTTTACTCCAGAGCTGAATATCTTAACTCAAATGCATTCCAAAATCTTGTTGTCTTCCAGTATTTATATTATGCAAAGACTGGATAATCTCATGCCTCAAACTTCTGGAGACAACTAACTATAACATAAGCTGAGAACCACTGGTCATTGGTTCATAACAATGGTAAAGCACGCCTACTTGCACTCATAATTGCTCACATAAGTGCTTTAGTTTACAGACTTCTCTGTAACATTCTTCAGTCTAAGTCAGTTGTACTTTACCTTGTTGCACGGCAAGCAATATCCCATGCTAGATCTGAGTTCTTCAATTGCTATTCTCAGAACACCTGAAGCATTAAGCACAGCATCTACCCATTACAATCTCCTAAAGTATAGATTGTTGTGACTATAGCAGAAATGGTCTCAATTCCCACATTGTGTCCAGAATACAGACGTTCAACGAACAGAGAGAGACGCATTTATCGAGACAGTGTATCTGCTTTTCAGTGTTATGGATCTAGGTGATAATATATAATTAAATCATAATCATACAACGTTTTTATACAATGTACTGTCACTCTTTTGGGGTTTTTAAAGCTCATCAATCACTTCAACAATGCATGGTCCACTCGAACAGTGAACTTTCTACCGTTAGTGTATGGTTAGTGTATGTGATTAAGTTATCTCTTCTGCCCTCCAACTGTGACAACATTGTTCTGATTCCACTATTACTGGTGTTTAGCAATAATTCACAATCCTGTTGTGCATATGCCAACACCAAGACTTTTAATAAAGTACATTTCAGGCACTGGATTGCTTACTCTCTTTCCTCACGCTATCTCAATAGCATCTCTAACTTAGTAGTAGTTTCGTATGGTGTTTCTCACACCCCCAAATGCTTTTGGAGGTGAATATCTGGGAGTAGGACTGGCGTCCTAGTCCGGACACCGGGTGAGAATGTTTTGGTGTGATGGGGATTCGAACCCGCGAACCACATATTGCGAGTCGAGTGCTCTAACCACGTGGCCATGCCGGGCCTCTAACTTAGTAAGAGCCAATAATGGTGAGACAATTTTAGATAAGTTGGCCACAAACTACAGACTTATTATTTGGTCACAGGCTGAAGATAATCTTGCACAGTTGCTATTGTTACGACAGCGGAGGTCACGTGACGCTAGTAACACGTCATGAACTTCTAGAAAATTCATGTCCCTTCCTGAAGCCTCGAGTGTTTACTAGAAGTACGGTATTCTTGTAGGTATATAAGACCTCCAACAAGTGACGGCAACAATGTAATTGAACTGCAGACAGAGATAGAGACTGACAATTGAGTC
>NW_013667830.1:85706-89134 GCF_000517525.1 Limulus polyphemus | reverse complement strand
TAACGACCAGAGACGTAACACTATTTTAGCAGGATTTATGGAGGTTCCTTTTTTTACCCGCAATATGACTGAGAAATATCCTTTCTGTGAATGAACGCATAGTTCTGGCTT
Organism: Limulus polyphemus; assembly: GCF_000517525.1. Lineage (NCBI taxonomy): Eukaryota > Metazoa > Arthropoda > Merostomata > Xiphosura > Limulidae > Limulus > Limulus polyphemus. The sequence continues at coordinate 89,023 of NW_013667830.1, read as the reverse complement.
TTAGTTTCATATCTACCTTTTATTATCCATAGAATACCATTTTCTAGCTTTCAACTGCAACTTGTATATATTACTAAATACTAAGACATAATTGATATAAATCAGCCATTTCTCCTATTGCTCCTTCAGAGTAAGCTCTATTAGCCTTTTGAAAGTGGTAAGCAAGCCACATAGGACAAATTCATGAGCCAAAACTGCAACTGATTTCTCATGTTAAAAGCAATTTTAGGTCTTCTCTCGTCATGCAGTTCAACTTGCCATTATCAAAACGCCAGGTCTAAGTTATTGAATCAGTGGGCCCCTTCAACCATTCTAGGCATTCATTTATTCAGGAATTGGAAAGGCATCAAAACAACTTACCAAATTTTCCAATATAAAATCAATACAGCACCTTCCTTCCTAAAAATCATTGTTGTAGACGATCAAGTATTCTCTGGAGGTTGTTAGATTCCGTCCTTTAAAACTTGCTGTATTTCAGCACTGGTTATATCCGTAGTATTTCGTAGAAGCATATTTGATAATTGTGTCAGTGTGTGTCATCTGTATCTATGTGATGTTTTATGACTTTGTTTGACCCAATCAGCCATTTCATTTCATAAATATATTGGAATATTTGAACAACAAGCCAAAGAGTTACTGTCGCTATGTTAAACTTAGATTGCCTACACATTCTTCAACTAGCAATTTTAGATGTATTGGTATCCATGTATTTAATTTGGACAATGTACAAAGGATGAAACCCTAGCATTACCACATGCATCTGTTACTTCCACTTCACTTACCATGACCATTCTAGAATGTAGTTAGATAACCAATCATCCATCATTACAGAACAATGCTGGGACTTCATCCTCTCTCAAACAGATAACTGTGCGAGTCAACACTGCTTGCTTCTTGAACAGGAAACAGTTTATTTCATGCAAGGGCTCTATAATTTGACTATACGGCACTGACACACTAGACACTGTTCACAGTAAACCACTGAACACCATTTGTGTACACTGACATATTGTGACTTTCTCTCCCCATATATATCTATATCAAAGATGCTGATGACATAACAAAAGTCCGTGATAACTAACTTCATTCTATAAGCTAAACATCTTAGACATATTCGAAGTGTCTTCTCCATTCACATGTATTCTATCTCAATTAATCATAACAAAGTTCATTTCAAATATATCAAGATGTACCAATGTTTTTCCTGCTTCTATATGAACTAAGAACTCTATCTCTCGCCCTTGTATTTCGACAGTTACATATCAAGAGACTCATCCAGCCTGTATAGAGCTGGGCTGACAACCACACATTTTGGTGCAAGCTGTTCATTGCACACCTTCAAGTTAATGGCTAGGTCTGACTTAGGTTCCTTTAGTTCCTAGAGTTATAACAATAGTATTTCACTGTTCTGTACTGTTATACTATCAGTCGTAACCAGTAGCTTTGTCTACTTGCTGCTTTAAAAGTATGTACAGTTCACTCAATGCTTCTAAGGCAAAGCATGTACTATGCTCTTCCCTGATTGAGGTATTTGTTGTATAAGTTGCAGCACATAGACTATGGAAAGTCCAGAATAGCCCTGTCCATTCTCTGGATGTCACTGTGTTTGCTTTATAATGCTGGAATGTGAGGGTTGACCTTCAGTTGGATTTGAACCTGGCATGCCATGGAATTCTAGGTAGGAATGTTTGTCCAAGGTAAAAATCACTGCAACTGTCACTATGAGCTTCTTCCTTTCTTGTATTTGGCTCAAAGTTAATTCTCCATATGTATTGTGACAGAAATTAGCTCATTAAAGATAAAAAGATCTCTTACTATCAGGTATTGTCTTGTTGGGTAGCCTTTCCACAAACTTACTTATCAACGAGGGTATCTTCACAATCTGTTGAGGATACCTCTTACTATGCAAGTGGCACAGGCCATCATTGAAGGACACTGTTGTCAAACTTCCTGCACAATATACCCCTACCGACAGAACAGGTATTATACACTCGTAAACGAAGAATCAAAGGCAGCTAGAATGGTACCAATTCAACACCTTTCTTGGCCATGTGGTATGTGAAACTTGCACATATACAAAACAAGAATAAATTCAGAATAAATATTATAATATTACAAGAAACTCATGGTATATCCATATACAACAGTACTAATAATATCTTCAACTCGTATTTAATTTCAAATCATATATTTTTGACTTATGTACGAATTTATCTGAAATAGAATGGATTTTAACAACTTATTATTGCCAGTAGTACCACTCCTGAAATTAGGAAATCCCAAGATTGTGCTAATAAATATCTCAAGAAATTCCAAGCCATAAAAAATAAACATACAATGATGGTTTCAACGGAAATCAAGTGAAGATATTACGAGTCTAACAGACTTGGATATGGTTCATGAAATAGAGTTTTGGACTTCTGATTTTACTAGTAATAAAATTGCCCCAATATTGTTCTCGACCAAGTTATCCATGACAACTGGTGACAGCTCCCTAGAATTCTACCTATTGGACGATTCAATGTAAAATTTATCGACTGAACATGCACGAACTGCCTATATATGCATAATTGAATGACAAATGGTCATTTACTTCTGCTATCGGTTATATAAGTTAGTGATAAATAATAAACTCATTTGTTTTCAAACTATTGAGACGAGAAGTGCAGTATTAGTTTGATGATGAAGGTCAGTGACAGGTTGATAGACAATGTATTTTTTAGGATCAAGAGATAGGAGCATGGCTAGTACACAGTCACTTTGGAAAGGAAACCTCTTCTTCACCTGCTAATATAATTCAACGAAAAAAGTCAGTAGTCTAGCCCTACCAAGTCGGGTCTTCCGATGGTCACGGGTCAAAGGCTATGTCATCACGTTTGTAGGCTCATATTCAAAATTTTATTGAAATACTATTTTACGAGTGTATGCCAATATCTTTGGTAACAAATTGTATATTATAATTCAGATTATAGTATTATACATTAACAGAGACGTCGAGAGCCAGCCAAGGTCCCGGGGTCAGTAATATCATCGGGTCCCATTTTTACTCTATTGTTACGACAGCGGAAATCACGTGATGCTGGGAGCATGCACGCTGGAGTTTCTAGAAGGATCATGAATTATCGAGGAACTCTGCAAGTGTCCTAGTGTTTACCAGTGCCCTCTTTTTTAGTATATAAGCCTGGTGAGAAAAACCAGCACAAAGTCAGAGATAGATAGATCGGAGATATAGATAATTGAGTCAAGCGAACAATAGGCACCATAAATAAAGTGTGTGAATCACTGTGAATTATAGTGTGTGTTTATAAAAGTAGTTA
>NW_013667830.1:80845-84822 GCF_000517525.1 Limulus polyphemus | reverse complement strand
TGACGCAACAAATTTTGCATGAGTTGCTTTCTTTCCAACATAGAGCTCCAACATAGAGATAATAAACACAGTTTTGAAAATTTTACATTGTATTCACTGTTACTATGGTAATTATTAAAACAAAAAAATGTCCATAAGAATAACATTGGAACTTTGAAGACCCGTGGGGCGGAGCCCTAAGGTGAATTCCAAAAATCCAAGTAGCCTATAACCTTCTCACGCATGTATAGAACAAAGAAAAAAAGTTTCATCGAAATCAGTGCACCCGTTTCCCTGTGAAAAACGAACAAAATCACGTCCAAAACCGCACCAAAGCAGGTTTTTGAGCGGCCGCAATTTTCTTGCCAAAAGGCATATGACAGTTTCAAGTAGCCTATAACCTTCTTACACATCTATAAAACAAAGAAAAAAGTTTCATCGAAAACGGTGCACTCGTTTTCCCGTGAAAAGCGAACAAAAACACGTCCGCGAGCGTTACCGACAGACAGACAGAAATTGAGATAAGGCTTGTTTCGGCTTCTTTGGTGTGTGAAACGTGAAGATATGCAAAAAGTACACTATTCTAAGCAATGTACAGACAATACTCTTATTTTATTTATATAGATGGAAAGCTCAGAATGTCTCCTTAGTGGTTTTCTCAGCCTCTGCAAGGTAACTCTTTCTTTTCGTGCTAGGTCCGAAGCGGTAAGACATTAGTGAGCTCGAAAAATCATTTTTTTTTACCCAAATACAGCTTAGTTACCAAGTTTGATAACTTATAGTGGAATTCTGTGGTACTGATGTAGTAATTTATGATTTTTGTTATTTTAAAATGACATAAATAAAACCCCAAAAATTTATATTGTTTTGCACCCTTCATGTACGAAATTTGATAAGGCTTAGCAACTTACAACAAGCAGCAAACGAATACAAAGTTCGTAACTGAAATTTAAGAACTTATTTATGAGTAGTAATAATGTATATACATATATAATATATTATAACCGAAATATGACTGTATTGTACAGTATGCTTGTCCACTAGAACATAGCCAAAACAGGTCACTTTGTAAACACCAGTTTTATATATTTGGATACGGTAGCATGAGTGCACGTGCACCGCGTCATAGAACTTTAATGTCAGTTAGGCACGGCTAAAAATTCAATATAATAAAAATAAATTTATATCAATTTATAATGTTATGATATTTAAAATATTTAGACTAAGCATTTATGTTATTGTGTTATAATCTGTAGTAATTCTAGAACGAAAAAAGCATAATCTATATCTACTTACTTTTTCCTTTGCCCCCCAGTGGCACAACGGTATGTCTGCGGACTTACAACTCTATAATTAGGGTTTCGATACCCGTGGTGGGCAGAGCACAGATAGCTCATTGTGTAGCTTTGTGCTTAATTATAAACAAACCTACTTTTTTATGGTGGTTACGAGGTCAAATCAAATCTACCAAGCCCGTACAGAGATACAATAGGGAAAATAACAGATAAAATACGAAGTTTTTCAAAAAAAAAGTTTGATAATTATCTGGAGGTTATAAATTTTCTGATGCACGAAAGTATTTTTAGTATTAAAAACAAAATTACTTTTCATTTTGGATAAACATTCAAAAAGAAAAAAATGCATGAGAAAAACATTACTTAAAAAAATCTTAAACTTAATAAAAAATCTGATATTTTGCTTAAGAAAGCATTGTAATGCTTATTGATAATCTGAAAAATTTCGTGAAAATATGTTTAGTTATATGAAAAAAGTTATAGCATAAACTATAACAAGCACAAAATGGTTACGAAGTCGGTCCTTGGGACAGAGCCCGCAATGAAAGAGCTAGTCTGCAATACACTTCTTTGTAGCCCAAAGGCTGTCTCCTGAGCATTGCCACGTATATTCCACCTAGATGCGAGTCTAGAATGGTGTTATATAACTCTGCATTGGCAGGACCGATCTGGCCGACTTGCATGTTATTGATCTCGTCATCTTGGATAAATATACCCAAAATGCTTTTGTACTCATCAGAAATGGAGCTGAATAATGTGTGCAGTCTAAAATTATGTGAATGAAATTCAAAGTCCAATCTGTCAACTTTAGGTGGAACGTAATTAAAAAATAAAGCATATGCTTTATTCCAACTGTAGTAATCTTTTCACTGATCTGGACAGTTCTGTCAACATAGTTTGATCGAGACTTGGATTGAAAAAAAAAAAACGCTCCAGGATTTTAGAGATGGCCTGTACTCGGGACAAACGTCGAATTTGTGAAAGTTTGAGTAATTTATATTGAAATGTTTTAAGCTACTTCCTGAATAAGTTTGAACAGATGTTGTTGCTTGCTACTTCGTGCAAAATAACAACACGTATTTACAAAGCAATTCCAACCATGAAGGAAGATGCTTGTTCGCATGGTTGTGGCGTATAGATCCTATGTTAAAACACCAGGAATGCCATCCTTCAGGCGAGCTTAGAAGCCAGCATTTGTCCCCATCATTGTTGAGCAACTATCACTTCGGATTCAAATTATATTGTTAAGAGGAATTGATTTTCATCAAAGAGTTCTCAATTGACAGCAATGTACAGGCCCACAGCATAACCAACTTCCATTTCAATGGCCGTCAATAAGGCGTCTGTTACTTTCCTATTTCTTACCATGAAAGCAAGCATTTTGGAGACGGAAACGACACTCTTTTCCCAAGAGTTATCATCAATTACGATGATTTGATTCTTTTCATCTTAATATTTTAGGCAGTTTTATTGTAACATTCTTGTCATCAGTTCAGTCACATGGCCGACCTAAAGGAATGGCTTTCTGTGCTCAGCCATGAATCCAAATAGCAAAACTTCAACTTTCATGGTCATTTCCTAGGTATCCGGTCCTGTCCGTTTGTTAAAATGCATGCTGATGTGCAAAATCTTTTGTTTAACTCTGAACGCACTAGCGTACATATACGTTTAATAAAGTCGACCTGTTAGCAGTCTTTAACTTACAGTTACACATCTTGCAACTGTCAATATATTTATTGTTTAAGTGGCTTGCGAACCAGCCCTTTAAGTCTGGGTCTTTTAGCTAAACAGTATTGAGGATCTGTTTAATACCACTTGGCATTTTTTTTTTTATGAACGGTTGGCTTCTGGAGCAGTATCACTGCAATCGACAGTATCATCGAAATTACAAATCTCTGACAACGAATGGAACATGAATATTAACGATTTGAAAGAACTTCAATGAAAAATAATTTTCAATGTTCGCTTTCGCCCTTCAAAGTTAGGAGAAGGAACGGCTTGAGGAGTGTGACATAAAAACATTTTATTCTTATTGGTTATTTAAAGTACGTTACTTTATTCGCATGGCAGAAAATAAAGGTTAGAATTTTATCTATCAGCATTTTTTTTTTTACTTTAAGGTATTTTCTTGAAGGTAAATGACTTATAACGTGGAGAATATAAGTAACAATGTTCAATTTATTATAAATTTTACATCTTTTAAAAGCAAGTTATTTAATAGGAACATTTAACACTATAATGGTTAGAGACGGCTTGAATGGGTAATGAAGAAAAACTTTAATATAAGTTTAACATAACAGTAAATGTACAACGTTTCGACAAGGTTTTGTCATCATCAGATACAAGTAATTTACACTGACACGGATATATATTTGCTTGTTTGTTTATAATTAAGCACAAAGCTACACAATGGGCTATCTGTGCTCTGCCCACCACAGGTATCGAAACCCGAATTATAGCGTTGTAAGTCTGCAGACATACAGCTGTGCCACTGTGGGGGGGGGGCACGGATATATATATATATACAGTATTGAACAAAGAAGTCACATGACCGGAACTGTTGCAAAACTTAGAAGAGGTATCTAGGCACCCTGGGGTGTCAGTTTAGTGTAGGGTTGTTTTGTTCAATTAAGATGGATTACTTGATTTTTCATTTGTTTATGTTGGGTTCTTTGTTTAAAATGACTGTTTTTAATAGATATA
>NW_013667830.1:75488-80835 GCF_000517525.1 Limulus polyphemus | reverse complement strand
GATTTTAATTTAGGGCCGGGTTTTTATGAGAATTTGAGGTTGACCTTTTATTCCTGAAACCAGCTCAAGAATTATCCACACTTGGACAAAACTAGCCATTAAACACAATATTCCTTCCCCCCTCTCTTTTTTTGGCAAATAAAATCTTATTTTTTCTAACTAAACTGCAAATGTATATGTGAAGTTAGTTTTCTGATTTGTGACAAATTTGAAGGTATAACATGTCGCAATTAAAACAAGTACAGTGGTCTCTCGGTAGGACAGTGATAAGTTTAAGGAACTACAACATTAAAATCCAGGGTTCGATTCCCACGACGCACACAGCAGATAACCCAATGTGATTTTGTTCCAGAACAAACCAAACAACCAACAAATACCATCAAAATGTCATAAAAACAGCACTAGTCATTTCTAAACTTTATAATTCTGGACGAACGTTGATGCAAAACAATGTACATAACTTAAATTGAAGCACTGACCTACGTGCAAATTAAACATGTAAACAATGCTGTCATAATATAATCAATTTGGAGACACTTGTATCAAATGTTGTATTATCATTTAATAACTCAGCTAGTTCTTTAATTTAATATTTATTAAAATTTTTCCAAGAATATGGATCTTCAGCATGATATAAAGGGTATTGTGGTTGTGTGTTGACTGAATTCTAATATGAATAATTTTGAAGAAAAAAAACGTAACTATTTTCATTATTTGTACGTGGTATTTATGGCGGCGCTGTGTACGCGGATTTTAGTTATAAAGGCAAAAGAATATACCACGGTCAGCCATTCATTTAATGACGTTCGCTCGTGTTGTCGTAATAAAATTCTTTATTTTGTTAAATTTCTTAAGCTGGCTACGTTGTATGACTTATTATTTGTGAGATTGACTACAATTATACTACATTTCTCTCAGTATCTTTTTTTCTTAAATAGTAATTAAATTAAATTTGAAAGCGTGAAACTAAAAGAAACTTCATCCGACTCAAGAAATGGGAAATAAGTCTTCTCTGGTTCTTAAACCTGAAGAATGGGAAGAAATCAAGCAGGAAACAGGATGTAAGTTTATAAGTGAATTTCTATTAATTATAATAAAGTACATTTACAGCAAAATCTGTAATTTAGTTATTGATAAAACATGCATTTCTACTACATTTTTAGTTACTAAAAAACTTAAAAACTTCGGAAGTAGGCAATTTTTTTGAGAAACTTACTAGAATAGTAATAGTATTACTAATACTATTAATGTTTGAATTATATTAGGAACTGGAGCTATAAAACATTTGTATAGTAATAGGAGTAACGTAAAAAAGGCGCAATAGAGCATTTTCTCTACCATTGTAAAGTTTATAAGTGACACCTGTATTGTTATTGGTGAATTTTTCTGAAAGTTTAATATTATAATTGTTTGTAATAACTTCTAAAATTTTGTCTTTACCGTTATTGACACTGTTATTTCCCCATAAAGTGCTGAAGGCTTATATTTATAACACTAAAAATCATATCTTAATATATATAGTGGACACAAGTCAGATAGCCTGTTGTGTAGTTGTGTGCTTAATAAAACAAACTCCATTATGAAACTATATAAAAAAAGTAACTGTAACTAAAAAGGACATTAAGAATAACAAACGAACTCTCTTCTTGATGTTAAAGTTTATATATTTTCTGGTTATTTTTGCCCCAATACATGAGAAAGAGCTTTTATTTTGTTAGTAAGTTTGCATTCTTTTAAGTTGAGTTTAAAATTATTTTTGTAATCAAGCTTGTATTAGATTTACTAGTTTTCAGAAACATAAGCTCTGATCACAGAGTGGTGCTGATACAATTTAGTAGGAAAATAGTTTACTATTTAGATATCTTAACAAAAACAGTAGATACTAAAGTTTGGAGATGGCTTAAATTGGGCAATTAAAGAAATTTTATTACAATGTACAATTTGCATTTAATTTAATAGATATTTTTTCAGGACTTGGGTATTTTCACTGTCTAAACAAGTTCTTTGCTAAAGTGTATCAAAACTGATACAAGTTTGATGTTGTGTTTGTTTCAACTATATTAAGAGTGTTAATAATAGCATTGATTTGTTAACAGTAATTGAAGCTTCACTGTGGAGGAATGAATCGTAGCAAAGGTGTTAAGAAACATTTTTTATAATAGTATTTCACTAATGAATGAGAGGAAAATGACAAATCTGAGTAAGTTTAATAGTGAGAAAAACTTACTTTGTTGTTAGTGAAAAGACTATTTAAAAAAGTGTTTTGAGTCTTGTTGAGAGTTTAGCTACTTGCCTTTGAGATTTGTTGGGAAACACTGAAGGAATTGAAGAAGAAAATAGAGCTTCTAGGATTGTTTCACAAGACTGGAAATTTTGAATATTGTTAACACTGTTCCTATTTAAAGATTATGGGTTGAGAAAAGTAGACCCATGGGGAAAATAATTTATATTGTTGAAAAATAGTTGTGTTATTCTTGAAAGTATGTGAAGCCTGTGCTTGAATGTTTAATAGCTGTAAAAAATAAAAAGTGAGAAATTAAAAATAGGTTAGATTTATACTTGTTATATTGAGAAAGTAGAAGACTTATTGAGGTGTATAATAGTTAAGGGCTCCAAGAAATTGACTGTTTGCATGGTGGAATACCATATTTGGAAATGGTATTTTGAATGTAAAGGGTAATAAACAACTCAGTAGTTTAGGTCAAGATTTGTCTTTCTCAAAGTTATTTCTTTGTTACAAACAAACTTGTCTGATTATAAATGTGAATTCTGTGTTACCCTGAGTTTTTTTTAATTCAGTAGATTTATAGGAGTGAAAAACTAGACGAAACTTGTGGTAGTTGTTTTAGTGGTTGTGGTGATGACCAAAGTGGACTGAACTACCTGTTACCTTTGTGTTCTTGCTCATTTGCCATGTTACATAAGATTTAGAAACATATTTTATAAGAAACTTAAACAATGATTATAAAAACGTCAGATATAATAAATATTTAAAAAAGGTGCAGATTGAAAACAATTACTACATGACTTATGGAAGTGTGATTTTTATCACAAAAGGATTTTGGTGTTATGCATAAAACCAGAGCACACTTCAGAAAACTAGAAATCAGACATTCTGATATTTTCATTTAAAATGATATAACACTAAAGTTGTACTTCCTTATTGTTACTGATTTTTCTTATTTAAAAAATGCTTTTTATGAAGTTTACAAACTTAATATGAAGTTTCTTATGTATACTAAAACATATGGTTTGTTTATCATCATTGTTTTAATTCATAGATTAACAGAATCATTGTAAGATTTTGTTTTGGGGCATTGCTATGCTCCTAGTTGGGCTAGTATATTAGTTTATCTACATTATTTGTTGGGTTAATTTTTAGTCATGAGCTATGTAGATAGCTTGCTTTGATTGGAAGTTACTGATAATTAATGAATTGAAATAACTCATGATAGTAAGTATTAACACGAAAGGAAAACTATTAAGCTGTTATTAGTTAAGTTTGATTCTTCAGCTTTGTTCCTAAAAACAGTTCCCACTGGCAAGTAGTTCAAAATTAGGGATAGCCATATTTGGGATATCTGACCTGGCCGTTTACCTTACATATGCATAATGTTGAGGTTAAAATTTTAATTTATATAACACAACGAATGTTTCGTATTTGCTGAACCTAGACAAGTACAACATATTGTAACTACTCAGAAGTATTGTTATTGTAATGAAAACGATTTTCAAGTTCAACTCCGACGGTTATTGTCTTTATGATATAGACATACAGATAAATTAATTGTAAAAGTGATGTTAAAATAAACCTCAATTATCTTCATTATTCATAACGTACATTTGTACAAAGAATGATGAATAAAGTATCACAGTAACATTATCACTAACAGTTATTTCTGTTCAGAGCAAGCTATCTGTACAAACGAGAACTAATAGTTAACCTAAGAAATAACGTTGGTAATTTATTATGCTAGCCTAACTGAGTATGCAGTGTCATAAAATAAAAACTTGTAACCATTATAATGTGTTGATTCATCAGTAGGAATATCGGGTTTGATTATTCATTGTGTTTTGAAAGTTCTCGTTAAACGTATATGCAGTTAATGTAATTGGACATATCTAATTGTCATAGTGAAGTCACTAGAACTTTGGAAAACACACACACACACACACACACACACACACACACACACACACACACACACACACACACACACACAAAACAAAAAACTTTTCATAATTGTTTCTGCTTATCTTTGATGCCCTCCTCGTGGGTCAGCGATATTTTTACAGACTTACAACGCTAAAATTCAAGGCTCGATTCCATATGGTGGACAGAGCGCAGATAGCCTATTAATATTATGTACCTTTGCGCTAAGACAAACCTTATTTTTTGATTAATATGAATTTTTGATAAATGGAAATTTCTAAGGTGACGCCATAAATATACTTCTCTTTATATTTAAAATTGTCATTATCTGTTTACGAAGATTAATAAACCTAATTGCAAATATTTTAAAAACTAGTTTACCTTGAACTGAAATCAAAAGTAGTATAGCAGAGTATGAGGTAATTTGGTCGCATGATTGGAAGAAAAAAATCGTTCTGTATAATCAATAAACCGTGCAGCAGCTCAACTTCAAGTGCAACTGTTGGAAAGTGGACTACTTTTACGGCTACTTGATTTTCCAAGTAAACTGGCTGAACACTTAAATTTAGACTTATTGGTTTTGCAATTTTTACACATAACCAACACGCGCTACCTTTTATAAATCACAGGTAAAATAATGCATTGGTTATCGCCGATTTCTTGTACTTCTGATTTTTGTTATTGTTAATTATTCATTTCAAATGTATGTACAATTGTTATAAAATTTCACTTATACCTACTTTCACACACATACACAGCGTGGTCACAAGTAAATAGACCCCACCTTTTCAGAAAAAATGTAATTTTTCAGTCATATTCACTTGAATTGATATATGTATAATTTAATTAATATCTCGTAGATCTTCCTTTCGCTTCATGGAGTTCGTTGATCCTTTGGGACATCGTGAGAATCATCTCGTCAATTTTAGATTGTGGGATTTTCGCTCACTCTTGCTTCAAAACTTGGAGTAGATCGCTTTTCGAAGTTTTTTTTTGTTGTTTCTTGACTTGCCGGTCGAGTATAGCCCAGAGGTTTTCGATGGGGTTCATGTCAGGAGATTGGCTCGGCCAGGGCAACTTCTGGATACCATTTTCTTCCTGCCACCTTTGGGTGTTTCTAGCAATGTGACACGGTGCTCCATCGTCCTGGAACAACGTTGTGTTCTTGTCCACGAATCCCGAGGAATAAAGTGG
>NW_013667830.1:61515-74709 GCF_000517525.1 Limulus polyphemus | reverse complement strand
TTTTTTTTTTTTTTTTTTGTTGTTGTTGTTGTTTCTTGACTTGCCGGTCGAGTATAGCCCAGAGGTTTTCGATGGGGTTCATGTCAGGAGATTGGCTCGGCCAGGGCAGCTTCTGGATACCTTTTTGTGCCTGCCGCTTTTGGGTGTTTCTAGCAGTGTGACACGGTGCACCATCTTCTTGGAACAACTTGTGACCACTCATTGTACACACAAAATAATTGCGCAAGACAATGAGTCATGATACAAAATACAAACAATAATACTCTCCATGTTATGATGAACGCCCAAACATGAAATGGAACATTTACAACATGACAGGATTTTCTATGGGATTTAACTTGTAACGTAATTATGTGATTATGTCAAAGCTGCTAATTTCAATTGGTACGCATAAAGCAGAAAACGATTAATTAAAAACTAGTTGGTTGAGTGTCTCGGCGGCAAATATAAAGGCTTATGACGCTACAAACTGGTCACAATACCAGTGATGGGTGCAGCACAGACATTATATATATAATCAACTGCGCAAGTCAGTGGTTCATGCTACTAAATACAAACAATAATACTCCATGTTATGATGAATGTCCGAACATGAAATGAAATATTTAAGCTCCTAATGCTTGTTACTTTTTTGTTTTGTAAATTTCAATTGGTATACATACAGACAGCCCAGTGTAAGTTCGTGCTTAAAACAAAGCAAGTAGGTTAGGGACTTTTTTTATTCTCCAAGTATGTACTATGGGTTATCTTAAAATAGATCGTGAAAATAATTTTTATTAGCTTAATTTTTAATTAGATTTATATTTTTCTTTTTCTTTGGTATAAACGTATTTTGTAATTTTTTATTAACATGCCCTTAACTTTTTTAATGAATATTTTCTCGGTGTTTTAACAACATGATATATAAAATTTGTTGTCATCGTTTTATTATAAATATTAGAATTAGTATTATATCTATCCATCGCTTCTGTTTGTGCATTACTCAAACTGTAATGGATAGTGTTGAATTAGACTTGACTTGTATATAAAATTCAGTTTTGAGGGGCCCTTCTCCTACAAAATTTTTCCGAGGCCTCAAAGCCCTTAATCCGGCCCTGACAAGTTGTAATCACCGCTTCAGTTCATCATCGGTTTTCGGTCTTTACCTTAGGGGGGGGGGGGCAGCTGTCTGGATATGTTTTAATGTTCACGCTATTTCTCTTCTGTGAATGTTAATGTATTTGCACGAGGGCCGGAGTTTTCAATTTTTAGAATACTTCGTCATTGTAAAATAAAAACTAAACCTAAAACAGCGCGCTTAGTCAGCTTTTCTCTATAAGAAACTGAGAAATGGAATTAGAGCAACATATTTTTTCGTTTAAGCCGGTTTCGTAATGTTTTATGAAATTCACGCAAAAGCGATAGTGATTTGTGCTGGCCGTCCATAATTTACAAGTAATTATCTAAGTGGGAAGGCAGCTAGTCTCTACCTCCCACCGACAGCTCTTGGGAATTGACAGTCACTTTTATAACACACCCACGACCCCAAAGTACGGAGTGCGATTTTCTTGTTTGTTTTGGCGATAAAGGGACGCGAACCACAGAACCTCGAATCCACAGTCTGCCGATTTCGGAATATGCAGTCGGCATTGATTCAAGTTCTAAACTCAGATTTTAAGACACTTCTGTAAGAATCATTCGGGAATATTTCCCAACACTCGGGATAATCGCAGCTTCAACTTGCTTAGTGTAAATACATGTACAGCAGTCTGAATAAACCACTAAAATGCCAGGTCACACCAACTATTAGGACAGTCATGCACGAAGCTACATATACATATCGTGGATGATTCTAAGTGTCGATTATCAAATTAGCAACAGCTTCCTTTTCCTAGAATTAGCCAGTAACACGTGTGCCACCGAACAATAGAATTGGGTTAATATGCCCTTTTTTTTAATATTTAAAGAAACCATAAAAACACGTTTTAAACCGCATTTTCTTAAAAATATATGCTTATGTATCGTATACGGTGGCGTCTGAAGTTTAGAGAACCTAAATGCAGTATCTTAAGATTAACCTGAGAAGTATCTGTGGTCCGTCTCTTCAAATATAAGTTTTTTTTTGTAACTTATGCATCAAATTACACCTGGGTCCTTGACTTTGTTCGTGACAGGGTCACCCTCTAAGATGAGGTACACAAAAATATTTTGAGGGTTAAACATTCGTATATAAAAGTTCTATAATATTTGACGTGTTTTACTCTTAACTTAGTTTGACAACATACGTTAAATTGGTTTATTTTTTTATCGTAGCGTAGATTACACTGGGAGTTACTTTTTGCATGTTTAAAAAAGTTAGATTGTAATAACTTGAACAATTAAAGGGACTATATATATGGGTCATGTGATTTGGCAATGAAAAGAAACATACCAGAAGTGAGACGGCGTAATTTACAGGTCACTATCAGGATTAAAGCCATATTGGGTAGGAATTAACATGCTCTTGTGTATTTTTAACCATTGGATAACGGTTCTCAGTCGGGAAGGGGAGGTGAAGCTAAAATGTTTGGGAACCCCTGAATTAGATCATTAGTTGCTGTAACTTGACAACGTTGGTAATGTATATTAATATGGCTGACAATCAAATTTAAGTAGAGATTATAGTTCAGAATAATAAGAAAATTAGATACAATTAAAAACTTGATATTCTACTATGGCACAATTAACCCACTTTCGGCTAAAAACAGTTCAACCTAAAAGGTTGAGAAATTTCACTCATATAAGGTTATGACACACATAGTAGCGAACGTAGTTGGCCTTTTCAAACTTTGAAACACCCTTTGTATTCATGACCTACATTCGCATCTATTGTTAAAACGAGTTTCATATTTTAAGTTTAAAGGGAGTGTTTTTTTTATTGGTTCGAATCTAAGTTGAGAATATATAACATGAAATATCATGATCGTACAAGAAGCTTGGGAACAAAAACTCGCATGTTTAACTTCGAACTTTTAGCAGGTGTTCTTCTAACTATATATAGTCCTCTGGTCACTTCAGATTGTTGTTACCCGTAAGTTATAATTTCGCAATAATTTGAAAGAACTAGATGTTAGCAAGTAATGGACTCCAGTTACCATTTTAGTGTGATTACAACTTGTGTAGTGTAAAGTGAGCCTGATATACGATGAACTAGATTCAGTATTTAATATATACTATATGCTACCTGATAATGAACTAAGAAAAGTACCAGTTTTTAAGTTCTTCTAGAAGCTTATTTTAATATTATCCTTTGGTTTCATAGTGTAATCAAGACGATTTTAATTTCTGAATGCTGTGTCGTAGGCTATAATAACTTTTTGTTGCTTTCTTAATATATATATATGCAGTTTCGAAAATTTTGACAGTTTGATCAAATTAGTTTTTTTTTATACTGTTTATGAATACTTTCGAAGTTGGTTGTTTAAAATGGCAAAATTAACTGTCGTTCGAATCGTGGTCCCCCCCCCCCCCCGCACAATATAGTTCAAGAATAGAAAAAGTATTTCCTCGAAATGGATCAGTTCATATTTTTTTTGGCTTATATAATAAATGAGAAACAAATGAATAGATAATAAATCTTCCTAAGAAGTAACTATAATATTACGAAAATATGATAACCTGCTGCCTTGTAGATAGTACATTTGTACAACGTACTATTTAGAAACCCATTTATAATGATTTCATGTCATGTGAGGAGTCTTAAAGTTTTCTTCATTTACACTTTCTATTCTCCAGTTCGACAAATTTTAGTCTTAACAATTTCTGAAAGTTGCCCCACTATTTAAAGTCGTTTCTTACCTTTAGAGGTTAACCAAAAAAAGTATACTAGACTTGTGACGGATGATGTACAAGTTTGTGTGACTAATAATTGTTTTTCTATTCAGTTACGCAGAACCAAATCTCTCGACTTTATGGCCGATTTACAAGCTTGGATAAGATGAACACTGGAACGCTCGGGTAAAGTTTAGTGTATTTACTATGATGGAAGTGTATACTAACATTTAGAAGCAAGAACAGTATGTTTAACTATGATCTATCTTGGCTTGCTAAGATCACGAATTAATAATGCTTGACAGTGAAAAATATATAGATATCAATTTTAAGAATTCTTTCTTTATTTAGGTCTTAGGTTTATAAAGCTTAAGAACATTCTAGAAACAAAAAAATAAACAGAGGGGGACACTAGCTGATGCATACCTTGTCATCTCCTTACACTTGTTTATGGAAAAGTGTTTCTATTTGTGTACTGATTTTCTTTTAACTTAGATTTTGGGCACCAACAGATGCATTAACTGACAAGAAAGTAATGCAAATACTAACACTACCTGTTCATTTCAAGGTCCAATGAAAGCAAAATGTCTTTGTTATGGACTGGAACAAAAGCAGGATATTCTTAAAAGCTATTAGGCCTCTGGGCTTAAACACCAAAGCACCAACTTGTTAAAGACATCTGATTAAATCAGAGTTTCACAAAATTGTAAAAGTTCTGGTGGATATTCAGCTCACAAGTCATTGAAAATTTGGTGGACTGAATAATAAAATTGATATTATAGAATATTTTTCGTTTTAATAGGTAATGATAATCATTAGATTGCAGCCTGAGTGTAGTAATATCACAGAAGACTTAAAGTCAAAAATTCAGTTCAGGTGTTAATTGTATTCATATTCTAACTCAATTTCCCTCTGAAATTGAAACCACACATCCTCTTTCCTCTCATCCACTTCAGTGTCTGTATCTGAGGCACTGTCATTATCACTGTACAGTTTGACACCTCCTGTGTAGGTGTTAAAATATTTTGCTCCTACACTAATGATGAGGTGTCCACAGCAGTTGCTTCAGTTTCCTGCTAAGGAAAGTTAAGTGATATATCTTCTGGCAAAGATGAAGTTGATGGTTCAACAATGATCTTCCTTCTGTAGGTTGTTCTCCTCCTCTGGTCAGTTGGATAAAGAATGAAGGCATGCTTTTGTTTGATTTCCTGGGATTAACACTATTGCCAAAAATCTTGATACAAACAGTACACTTCTTAACACATCACTCTTCATCAAAAGTAAGCCATGTTTCTCGACCCTTCTTCTAGCTATCCTGAAATGTTTGAGGCTTTTTCGTAGTTTCAGAAATTTTCCGTTTCTCTTTACTGATATTTCCATTCTTCGCTGACGAAGATTTTCATTTAACTCCAGGGGTGTACTTAATTGGCAACACTGCCATTTGTAATCAATAGAATACAGAGTGAGTTTTCTTATAGTGAATTTCATTGGCTGCATTAAAAGTCATCAGCTAACTGAGGGAAACGTAACAATGATTTCTTTATATGGGGGAAAAAAAAAGCATGTACTGCAGTCTCAAAAGAAAGATGAGTAAATGCTCATAAAGAATCATCTGAAAATAACCGAGAAAATCACAGAAACTCTACATATTCTAGGAAACTTATGGTAAGTCTACATGAAGATATGCCAGACCGAATGTCGGACAGTATTAAAAGACATGTCAGACTATGACAATTTCTGACATTATGCCCCAGAGGACCGAGGGATTTGTGAAATTATTAAGTCCTGTTTACTCTGGACAGCCAGAAATATCAAGTTTAAAATCTTGTAAAGTGCCACAAACCAGTTGATGATACTTAAGAAGAAGATATAACATCTAGTGAGAGTATGATTGATAATTTTAAGTAACATAGCGTATCACTTGTGAGAAGGCTGTAGTTTTGGTCAAGGGTCACGTGTTACATGGAATGTCTCCTTCCTGGGCTTTGCTCTGTACTGATGAAATGAAGTACTGGCATACTAATAACCTAGGTATATCTAATATCTACATATTTGTACATTTATACAAATCATGAAAAATGACAGACATTAAATCATGGGGAAGAAAACTAATATAATTGAATTATAATTTCCTGAATTTTTAAACATCTGCATAGGCTTAGCCAGTAACTTTTTAAAAAAAATCTATGATCAGTTAAAGTATTTCTTTCATACTAAAAACATACCTCAGTGTTTTTAATTTGTTGCATATAACTGATATATTAATTATGAACATGCCAAAAATAACACATTCAATAAGGCATGAATCAGGAATACTACAAACTGTTGAACACTGGAAAACTATTTGTCGTTAAACCTGTTAAGTTGTGTATTTTATCAGCTAGCTTATCATGCTCCAATGGAATGAACTAGTGCAAAAATAAATAAAATTGATAATGAACCTATTATTGACACCCACTTAAAATTAAGTGGGTTAAAAGATATTTATTCATGGAAAAAAATAAACACCAAAATATTAAAATCACATCCTTGTATAAGAAAAAATTTTGAATTAAGCCAATAAATACCAAAATATGTTAATAAATAATTATCTCCATTGCACTGAGACACCAGTCTTCAGCATAACATACAATAGGTATTTTGATTTTTTTTTTTCTAAAGCACAAATCTCATTACATTTAACAGAAAAGGAGGAAAAACACAATTATTGTTAATCTATTTCAGCCGAGAAGACTTCCTTAGGA
This sequence comes from Limulus polyphemus, assembly GCF_000517525.1. Taxonomy (NCBI): domain Eukaryota; kingdom Metazoa; phylum Arthropoda; class Merostomata; order Xiphosura; family Limulidae; genus Limulus; species Limulus polyphemus. The sequence goes on along the minus strand of NW_013667830.1, from coordinate 68,176 downwards.
TCCCAGAGCTGGCTATAAATCCTCTGGGAGATCGAATTGTCCATGCCTTCTTCAGCGAGTCCCTAGATGGCACAATCAACTTTAGACAGTTTGTAAGAGTTCTGTCCAGGTTTCGAAGGATAAAGGAGAGTGAAAAAGACAAATTAAATAGTCGAGAGGAGAAATTGAGATGTGAGAATAACTTTATCTTTACAGAAACTTCGTAATTTAAGGTTTGACCTTGACATTCAAAGATATTCTACAGCTATTAGAAATTTTTATTTGAGGTTAAGCAGCTTAATATCAGAATATGAAGAACAAATTTTAAAATTCTAATCTGAATGCAGCTCAGTATCTACTGATGTACAAGTTTTCAGAATGTGAACACCTGTTTATTCATAGGTTTTCCTCTTAAAAACTAGAATTGATTTGCAAATATTGCATAATTCATTAATTTTACCTTAATGTTATTTGGATAACAAGTGAAAAACAAAAATAGTTTGCAAAATACCTAGATGTTTGTTAGCTATCTATTAGGTACATTGTTCGCATTATTATTTTACAAAATAGCAATTAATTTGGGCCTGGTGGTTAGGGTGCTTGAATCCCCATCATCTAACATGCTTGCCCTTTCAGCTGTGGGGGCATTATGTGATGGTGAAGACTAACTGCCTTCCCTCTAGTCTATCACTGTCAAATGAGGGATGGCTAGGGCATATAGTAGGTTTGCACAAAATTCAAAACAAATCAAACCATACATTTGTTATTAATAAAAAAATAACTTGATGGCAGTTAATTTAATGAACTTCTACTTTTGTTTACTATTTAATAACTTTATAAGCACTTTCTAAGTTGATACAATGCATGAAATTAAGAAACTGCATTTATTGATGAAATTTGTGTTTGGCATGTCTAGTTGCTTTCAGGATGTATGACCTAGATGATGATGATAAGATATCTAGAGATGAACTCCTGGCTGTGCTCCACATGTTGGTTGGAGTAGACATATCTGAAGAGCAGGTGGGTAGAGAAACATTGGTATATAGGGAGTGGATTGTTGAGAACAGATTCACATGGGTAAATTAACTTATTAGCATCACAGCTTTCTTGAAGCTATATTTTTAAGGTAAATATCAGTAATGTCTATAATAAAGATGTAGACAATCTCAAGTTATTAGATGTTAAATTCTAAATATGGAACAAAAATGACCAATAGAGAAGCAAAATAACTACAGACAACAATGAAAGTAAATCCAGGATATAAAGTTATTATTTACTTTAGCAGAAATTTTATTTTAATCTAAACTGATTAACACTATTATTTCTCTCAAACCTTTTATACTGCAAGAATGTACATGTTCCTTATTATTAATAACAAAAGAATCTCTACTAAATAGTCTTTCCCTTATCAACAGTGCCCATTATTTATCTACCTAGCTGGTAAATACATTAGAGGCAGTGTATATGCCATAAACAGATAAGCACAGAAGATAGACATGGAACCGCTAAGATCAGTCTTTCTATGCTGTATTATCTGCCATATAATGAAACAACTTCAAATGGGCAACTAGAAGTTAAATTAACATTGTGTCACACAATATTTAGTAAACTGTCAGTTACAAAGGACTTTCCCACAATACTTTAGAAGGTGAGAACCATTCCATTACTACAATGGCCATAAAAATTTTAAAAGAACTTGCATTGAATATTTTGGTGGCTGGTCAGCTCACTACCGGTATTTTTGTTACTAGGGTATTTCACTACCTGACAATTGTCATAATCTCCTTTAAGATCATAAAATAAAAATATTTCTTCAATATTAGTTTATTAAGAAAACAAGGCTCTTATGTTGTAAAACATTTTACTTAAAATGATGAAAGATTTGGGCTTTCTTGGAATCATTGTAAAGCTATAATGAGTCATTTATACATAGCTGAGCAGTAGCGAAATGTCCTAGAACCGAATATATATTTTTTCCAAGTCAGTATAATTATCCAGTTTCCACTAGTTAACCTTTCACCATTTCTGTGAAAGTTAAATGAATAATAAAATATTTTAATCCTAGAAAGTGATTTGTACCAAGCCTTAGCTTAATGATTAAAATCTACTGATGATTTTAATATATCTGGAAAGATGAACTATTTCTAGTGTTACCACTTGCTGTATAGAATAAAACAGCATGTTGACAACAAATGTAATATTACCATATGTGATCAAAAATACATTGAGTGAAGTGGTGTATTTTCAAATGCTTTAATTTGATTCTTTCAGTTGGCAAGTATTGCTGATAGAACAATAATGGAGGCAGACACAGATGGAGACAGGTTGATCTCATTTGAGGAGTTCTGTGCCACCCTGGAGAGAACTGACATAGAAGAGAAAATGAGCATTCGATTTCTTCACTGAAATGTTTTAAAGTATACTGGCAGAGATTCAGTTACAATCCCAACACCAAGCTGTAGAATACACAACATATTCATATTGTTTTTATCAGAAATATTGAATGCACATTTTACACACAGTTATAGTTTGACTTAAAAATCTATGACCTATTCACACTGTATGCAAGTTGTTTTATCTTTATGCCATTTACTGAGGGAGTTTATTGTGACAACAAGGCCGTTATGCTTTGAATCTACAAACCTAAATTATTCCTTCTGTGATTCTCCTTTAGAAGTAATTTCTTTGTACAGAGGGTGTGCTGTAGGGAAGTGAAAGTGGCATTTGTCACATCAGAAATATTTCAATTATTGAAAACTTGCAACTTCAAGACAAAATGCTGAAGTACAATTTAAATAGTTTTTTGTGATAAATTTGGAGTATAGTGGATGGATTACTTAGTTTTGTATATATTGTTGCCTTGTATAGAAACTGATTTTCAGTCAATTTTTCCTGACTTCTGTAGATAAATAAGACATAGTTATAACAGTGGCTGTAACTATTTCTGTATAGTAAACTGTGAAACGAAGTACATGCAGTATTTCCACTTCAACCTACAACTCATGAGTAATATTGGACATTCCTCTTTTGATAAACTACATGTATGTTTATTTGCACTTAAAGGATATAGGCTTATAAAATTATAACATAGGAGATACTGTACTGGTATTCTGTATATATGAAAATTATTATTAGCCCAGGTCTTATGTAAACATAAACTAGTTCAATAATATCAGGTGTACGAATATTGTTATGTTACAATTGTTGTTTTATTCCTTGAATTTAGGAACATGCATCAAATTTTTTCAACTACACTTCGTCATTCTGTTGCTAGAAACCTTTATAATAATAGTGCTTAGAGAATATACATTTGACACCAAAATTTGCTAAGGAGGGAAAGGAAAATTATCAAAACAAAGTATATTCGTTTCATAAATACATTTTGTAACATTTAAGCTGAACTTGATACTGCCAGCTTTTTGAGATGATCCATGAAAACTTGAAGACTGACATCATCTGTAAGGACAGGAGCACCACTCTCCTAAAAAAGATAATTTCTATTACTTTCCAAATCTTACTATTTTTTCACTGTATAGTAGAAAATTTAGTTTGTTTTCAAATATGTCATCAGTGCATATAAACAAATTTCTAACATTTAAATTTTAAGCAATTACAGACTAATACCACATGCACCCACCACCAACATAGAAGAAAATATAAAAAGGATATACCGTTTGATACGAAGTCTTTGATGGGCAAGTGGCATGAAAAATAGGAAACAATACAATTATTATACAGTACATATTAAAGACAAGATTAATCATATATAATTAATATCAACCAGCAAAAACTTACTAAAGCTGTTATGAGAGTGGTGTGTTCACATTAGAAAAGACTGACCAGTGTAAAGTCTTAATTACATGGTATATGAACCAGAATGATACACAAAATTGTATAGTGCTTCTTCCTTTCAGATGGGTGACAACTGCATTGTTTGAAAGCATCAAAATACTGGGCAATTTAAAACATTTATGGTCAATGAAATGTCAAAAAAATACAACAGTGCAACTAAGTTACACAGCTGTTGTGCAGACTTGCACTGACACTAAACGTAACATCAGTTATTCTCAGGCTCCAGTAGTCGTGAATATTTTCAAGTGCCATAAGCACAATTTAACAGGTATCAATTTTAAAGCATACAACTTGTAATATTTCCTTCCATATGAACAGTTAAACTAAGAAAAACATTTATAGTATAATAAGTTTTATAAGCAAGGTTACAACATTCACAAAATGCTCAATGAACATACAAATGATAGTTTACATTTAACTACAGCTGAAAACAAAATGGTACTTGGTCATTATGAGCACAGTCCAGTCTGGTTAATCGGTTAATATACATTGGGTGTATGTATTAATACCACATCATAAGACGTGAATGCTTAAATGAAATATAAAAAAAAAAAAAGAAATATTTTGATATTTTTGTAGCCAAGTAAAAATCTAGTAAATGTAAACCTTAAGCAGAGATTTCAAATAAAAAAAAACATTATATAAACTCAAGGAGAAGTAATAGATGGATATAATTCTAGCATATCTATTTATAGAAAAATGCAACTATTAAGAATACAAAGTTCACTCACCTGACCCCATCCATACATATTGTTGTGAGTAATTGAAGGATTCACCTTAGACAGTAAAAATCTTGCCTGAAACATTGTGGAAATTGTTGAACAATAAGTAATAATAAATTTGATTGGGTAATGCAACATTTAAAAAATTTTATTATGTATCAATGAAATAAAGAATAAGGTCACTTTTTACAGATGTGCAATATTTCATAAAGTAAAAACAATTGTGGAAATTTAATAATAACTGTTCACCAGCCCAATTAAAAAGGAAACTAACAAAATAATACAGAGTATGAAGTAATTTTTACTTGAAATTGGCCTTTTTTTAATAGTTAAATACACACACATTTTCAGATTAACAGAAATTTTCACAACATTGTGGCATAATATACATCTCTTCAAAACTTCACAAAGTCAATCTACTAAAAAATCACAGAAGGTGACCAAGACAACCATTTAGCTACAATAACTAGCACACATATTAACCATTACAAACAGCAAAAGTAACAGTTTGGGGGAGAAGGAAGCCTTTTATATGGACCACACAATAGTTATTTTGCAAGATACACTTGTCAAAATGAAATTATGCAATGCCATGTTACTTAATATGAGAAAGTGTAATAACAAGAATAGTAAAGAAATTCCGAACCTCTACTATTTAATATTTATTACTTTGAAACAAATATTTATATGAGCTATGAATATGAACAGACATAGTCAAAGTTATAATACCAGTAAACACTAAATTATGTAACTGGACACATAAATGCAACTAATTTTCACTTAAACATTAAATTAAACAAAGTGGCCAATATATACCATAATACTAGGTGTACTTCTGCAGGGTCCCTAAAAATGTTCTGTTTGAAGAGTAAATAAAACCAAAATTGGAGTAACAATTATTTTTATTTCTTGCTTTTGAAGTTCATATGTCATTCTATGTTATAGCCTACATAATGCATAATTCTTCGTGTTTCGTGGCATGTGCATGTTTTACTGACATCATGGCAGTACAAACTGCAACATTAAGTGTCTCTTATGTGACTCCATTTTAGTGTCTACTGAGTGACAGTCAGACAACACTACCGTATAATGGTATGAGTGGTAAAAACAGGTGAACCTTCTAGGCAGCCTTCATTCCCCTTTTTTATACAAGAAATATCCCGAAAAGCTTGTACAGTTAAATATGGAGATTGTGGTTGGGGAAGGTTTTGGGGCTAAGGATACAATATTCTATAAAGCATAACACTCAATTGTCCAAATTTAAATTTTCAACAGGCATATGATTCAAAGTGTACATATAAACTATGGTGAGGCCACATCAAAGGAACAACAAAACATGGTTTCACCAGACTTTTCATTTACTGAACTCTAGGGTATGAAAGCAACAGAAGTGGAAACTGACAACATGTCATGTAACTGTGACATTACATTCCTACAGCCTGGAATGCCCCAACATGAATAATTTGGCAGAATGACTGATGATGTGCAACAAATTTGCAAAGCTGTCATTAAAAAGTTACTATTTTTAATGAATCTAATGTTTAACTGAAAATACTTACATGATGTATTTGAATGTGTTCAATTATACATGTTATTCCTTACTGCTATTATATTAAACCAATTATTTGATTGTAACTACATGTGTGTACATTTTATCTGCAAAAATGTGTCTGTTTCCATACTTTTGAAAGGTAGTGTATATCACATTAAAGTTATGTAAATCTGGTAATGAGTTTAAATCCAAAAGCAAGTGGAAAAATTATGCATGCTTTGAATGGATGTTTCTTAACTCTCAGCACAGGCTCAGTCCCTGCGACCAACCTCATAACCATTTTGTGCCTGTTATAGTTTTCATGCTATAACTTTTAAATTAATAAGCAAATGTTAAAATTTGGCAGATTATCAGTAAACATTACAATGCTTTGAATTGCCAAATATCAAACACTTTTATTAAGTCTTAAGGTTTGTAAAGCAATGTTTTTCTCATGTATTTTTTTTCTTTTCACCTGTTGCCTATCCAACATGCAAAGTAATTTTCATTTTAAGATTAAAAATACTTTTGTGCACCAAAAAATTTTCAAATTTCACATGCGAAATCTTTATAATAT
>NW_013667830.1:49457-60515 GCF_000517525.1 Limulus polyphemus | reverse complement strand
TACAACATGACACAAAAATTGATGTTTATCTGTGTTTTTTATATTTACTTTTAAATTAAGAAATTTAGTAATGTATAGTACTAAAATCTGAATTATAATCTACAGTTTGATACCAAAGTTATTGACATAAATTCTTGAAATAGTAGTTCAATATAATTTTGAAGTCAACAAACAACATGACATGGCCTTTCATCCATGACTTGTCTCGAAAAGGTTAATATTCAAAAATCTATTTGAAGTTTATATTAGCCACAATGCCTTTCAAAGAGACTGAAATCACAGCCAAGTTACTGAGTTATTAACAAATTTTCCAGATGCAAGCCTCTGTGGAAAGAAATGTTACTTAATCAAACTGAAATTACTAAAAATCTGCAATCATAAACAAAATTGTAAGAAGTAGTATTTAATTTCTATAATAAAGTAGTAATTAATTTTTTATTGGGGGGGGGGGGTATAAAGAGCAACTCTAACAGAAGTAGTTGATAATGAATTCTTTGACAAAAATAGTAAGTTTATATTTCAATAACATACCTGTGAGCCTCCCTGATCACAGTCAATATAACGAGGCATGGGGAAACGAGTCTGTAGGATTTCCTGAGCATCATTAACTGGAGCCTGAAGAAGTTGCCTGAAGTTCTCATGTTCAGGTGAGTTTTGATAACCAGCCTTTCTCCATTGTGCTATGGTCTAAACACAGAATTAGTTCATTGACTTCTTAAACAAACAAGATTTACATAGATTACTTAAGAATCATGTGAAAAATTACTTTAAAAATTGCAAGTTCCTCTTTTTTGGTTAGTAGTTGTAAAAAAACTACTGATGCTGCTAAGACAAATACAAAGATGTTGCTTTCCCATACATATTTAACAGTTAAAAAACAAACAAATTTGATGTTAGTTCATATGGTTACCCACAATGCATAGCAACTAGAATCCTACCCATAGAGATAATCTTGAAAGGCTTTAAGTAGCAGGATTTTTGTTTTTTAATTTCGCGCAAAGCTACACGAGGGCTATCTGTGCTAGCCGTCCCTAATTTAGCAGTATAAGACTAGAGAGAAGGCAGCTAGCCATCACCACCCACCGCCAACTCTTGGACTACTCTTTTCGTTACTCATTTGAAGTCACTATGATCTTTTTTTTATTGGGGGGGGGGGGATGTATGTAAGACTACTATTTCCATGAAAACTATATACAGTTAGCATCCAGTTTCCACCCACAAAAATGCTTTAATAGAAATTTTTTTCCATCAAAGTGGGAATAAAATTACTACTAGAAAGAAATGTAAAAAAAACAAAACGTTATGTTTTAATCAAGAATGACTGACTGTAAACATTTTTCTTCTTCACAGGATTTACTAATAATAACTTTGATCATTATGATTAAAAATTAAGTCCACATCAAAGTTTCTAAAAACTTCAAACAAGCAACTTATAAGCTCAAGACAGCAAGGATAATTTTAATCTTTTGAAGATGATTTAACACTTAATGTTGCTCACAGGCTATTGAACTAAAAGTGTGAGCCACATTTTATTTTTATGATTTAATTCAACTGTTTCTTTGGAAACGTCGATAAGAAATTATAACATTGTTGGAAAAAGATATCTTTCTTCTACCAACAAACATTACATTGTACACTATAAAATCTAAAGATAAGTACACTAATGGATAACAGTTATATCCTCCTGCATGTATGAAGCTTTAGAAAATTTAAAACAGGCAGAGAGTTTTGATAAAATCAAATTAGGCATATTCATCATGGATAACTGGAAATAAGAAAAAAATAAAATAAATAAAACTTGCTTACCTCTCCATGGAAAATGACAATATGGAAAAATGTGTCCATAAGCAGGATCCTATCGGGTTGTATACTGTTGGTGTCTAGCAACACAGGCTGGGATATAAAAAAATATTCTTTTAGTTTAGTTATTCTTAAATATATACTAGAATTTCGTTACAGAATATGCTGTAAAATGTTTCATTTTAATAATTACATGTGGCAAACCAAACAACTTATGTTTTCTCAAGTTGTCACACGTGTCACATATTTATGAAAATAAGCAATCTAATAACCAAAGTACTTTCAGAAAGAATGTTTTTCTTCCTCCCTGAAGAAAGGTGGTTTAATCCATTAAAGTTTGTGTTACTAAGTTTCTCTTGCCATGGTTCATCTACTTGACTGATCCCACGTTTTCTCAGTATCATTATTTATGTAATTTGATTTTGTGGAAATGTTTCTCGTTAGAGACTGGATGATGAAATCTTGGTAACAGAAACACTTTCAAGCTTTCTAACAATCTTATCTCCTGGTTTAAACATACAAGAAACCTGATACATTGTTCAATACACCCACACATCAGGTTCTAGTCCAATCACATGAGATCAGTCAGTAAATAATTGCTCAATTTCCCACAATATCATGAAATCCCATTACATACTGGTATTACCTCTTAGTCTCCCTATTAGAAATAATAATAAAGATATGTTTTAAAATTTGGTAGATCAAATAAGATCATATAAAACTTTATAACAATATAATGTCATCATAAAAATTGCATCACCAGGAACAAAAATCAACAATGTAAAAAGAACCACTCATACAATTACAGCCAAAAAAAAGTTAGTTTTTTATGCCAGTTTTTTTATTAGCTTCAAATAATTAATTAACAATTATAAATAACCAGAGCATTTTGTTATAGTTACCTCGGGTGGACCATTGAAAGAGTAGGCATAAAGAATAGGTTGGACCATGATCAGAGATTGGGTGAGGTCTTCTCTCATTAACAAATCTCTGTAGCAAGAGAAACAAACATTTAGTTTGTCTTGTGAGTTTAGTACGCAGGTAAAAAGCAATGATTTGTTTTTTTTGTTATGTCTTTCACTTCGCAACTCATATATATTTATAGAAAAACTTTACGATTTCTTTCATTAGGCTTATATTTGAAAGTGCAACAAAAATTCCTAATAAATTTTCATGATTTTTTCTTAAAACCTCAAACTACTGAAGATACTTCTCTCATTTTTTAAAACATTATCATATCTTATAGCTGTTTGAAACATTCTTTTGATCAGGCTTGGGTTTTAAAATTCAGCTTATAATCTAAGGAATTAAAAGTCTCAGAATCCTTAAGAAATGAATTAATTTTATTAAAATTGGATATGGACAATTTGGTTGTAATTACAGATTATTCTACCTACCTCAAAAAATATGGGCATTATTTTAAATGATTAAGTTCTTAATTTAGAGAAAATACTTTCTAATTTTCTTTTCAATCTTGTTACCAAATTTAACTTTTTTTTTTGCAATGATTTGTTTGTTTGTAGTTAAGCACAAAGATACACAATGGGCTATCTGTGCTGTGCCCACCATGGTTATCGTAAGTCCATAGACTTACCACTGAGGAGTTTTTTGCAATGAAACTAAAAACATTTTTGATTCTTAAACAGATTTAAACATTTAAACCAGTAGAATAAAATCAGGCTTAACAAAACAGCACCTATAATATGAGGTCTCATCAGGGCTGTTATTGAATACTTGAAGAAACTGTGAACGACGTAAATGGAACATGAACTGAGGATAAAGTGAAAAATTTTCAGCAAAACGAAATGAGTTGGGGTCATCTTTGCTGTACTCTCCAAACTTCTGACACTGTAAAAACAAAAAGTATTAAATATTAATATACAAACATTTTCAGCCATGCTCAGTATTCAAACTCTTTAAAATACTTAGTCTTTTTGTTGCAAAACATTAGCTTAGCAATACAAAACTAAATGGAAAAAGTTGGTATTATTATTATTATTAATACATCTATTCATACATTTCATACTAATGAAATCTATGCACCAATATATAAACAAATTATTTCTTCTCATATCAAGTTACAAAATTTGATTTTTCAAGGTGTAGACCGATCTTCTGTTAGAGTTCAAGCACTCACCAGTTTTATCAACATTCGGTCCAGCCACCTTAAAACATCTGCTCCATCATCACTTTCTGCACGGAAACATGCAATTCTTGCCATCAAAACAGCAGCAGCTTCCTGGTCAAACCCTGCAGCGATGTGGTGAAGATTGGTTGTTGCATCTGCCCAGCTGATAAAGTATATTAGGTAACATACTGTAAATTTTTCATGTACTTCCAAAATAAGAATTTTGAACACCTTTTTCAATACAATAAAAATACCTAAAATGTGTTTTTATACACTTGCCAAACTTTCATGCAAAGATTATATTTCAAGCAATTTTCTCAAATATTTCCTACTTCCATAAGATTATTTGTGAATTGGAATATAAGTTTTCTTGGAAAACATTTCCCCCAGAAGTGTAGGAATAACAATAACCTACAATCCACTAGTCTACTCAAACTATTATTAATTTATATTTCCTTTCTGAGCCACTACTAGGACTTTATTTAATAAAATACATAAGGTTTTTTATAGAACAAAACTAAGTTTCTTAGCAATTCCAACCTATTATTGCTAGATTAATCAAACACCTTTTCTCAAGATAAGAACCCAACCGAGTAAAGAATGCAAGTTCAATCTACTTCTTTTCACATTGGAAAGATGTCACAAAGAACTTACTCAATTCCAAGTAGAGAATTAATTACATTCAAACATAATTAACATGAAATAGGTTGCTCTGTAACTGGAAATATCAAGCTACGTTATTTTTTTTTCAGATTATTACTTACATTCATGCACATACACAGGATGGGGGGAGGGGTTCAGCAAACCCACCTATTTTTGTGATGTAAACAAATTATGCTTATATAGTTATAGAGCAGCTAATTATGGTATTTAATGTTTTCTACATAGTCTACATTCTTTTGATGAAGCATTAACATTTTTTGGCTTAATATAGTCACATGCCCCCAGACCCCCCCCCGTAGCATTAGCATTCTTCAAACATTCTGCCTAGAAGTCTGACATTTCATACATAAATTCAGCAGCAGCCATCCAACAGTATACACTACATGATTTCAGTGTTACTCAAAGTAAACCTTATCTGTTTCCAGAGAGTAGTAGCAAGTCCCTGTAACACAGGACTTAACTATGTGTTTTAGTTTACAGGTTCAGTAACAAAGCTAATTATTTTTTAACTATCAGATTAACTATATTTTAAAACTTAAAATATCTGTACATTGATAATTATGTTACATAACATTAAATTATTTCTTATATTCATAGTTAATCTGATTTTTCCTAGCAACAAGCCATATAAACAAAAACTTCTATTGTTTCATTAAAGTAAATCAAACCTTACTTTCGGGCAACTGTTGTCACTCTAACTCGTTTCTGACCACTAGAATGCTGGTATTGCATAATCAACTGAACACAACCTCTCCCACCTTGGGGAATTGGGGCATTGTGCTGTAAAAAAAAAAAAAAAGGTTGAAAACAAATATATATAGCACATAAGACACATTTCCATGGAATTATAGATAAACAATAATGATCTTGAAAACTGTAATTGGATAAACACACATAAAATGCACAAAGTAAATTAAAGACCAAATTTAAAATTACAAAATATGGATTCATTCTTTATACATCACATATTTGTAAGTAATATGATATATGACACATGAGAAACTTGCAAACATTGCATTACACACTTGGGAGAATCATGTGGCAGGTGGCAGCACAGTAGCAATGAGCTGGATTTTCTTTGTGAAACCTTCATGAGTAATGTTTCATCAAACAGGTTCTTTGACATGTATGAATTCTGACTTCTGTCACATGATTTGAACCCTAGTAAATATTTTCTCTGAGGTTGTTCAAAAACAACCCACAAACTCTAAGGAAGTTTAAAAAATACAGTAACTCAAGAGAAGTAAGGAATTTGCCAGAACATAGCTCACATACTTGTAAGATATGATATTTCATGTGACATCACAAAAGGAGGACATACTGAACATGTAATTCACGGTCCATTTAATCTATGAAGTGTGTGATGCGATTCTGCCATGTTTCTCATTACAGGTACAAAGTGTAGAATGTATATAAAAAATCACCTTATATATATATATACAAAGGTAAATCTCTATATCACTCATAGCAATAATATCAAAATTAAGAAGCATAACTGCACAATACCTGATTAATCACTTCAAAGAATATTCCAACTGTGGTGTTAGGGTTAATACCACAGAACTTCCACTGACAAGTTCCTCCAATACCTAGTTCTGTATCTGATACACTGGCACTCTTTGTGTTCATTGAAATGCAAGATCCTATTGCTCCAGAAACTTTCAACTCCCTGGATGTCTACAGAGAGAAAATAATCTAGGGTTCTAACTTTCTATGAAATTATCTAAATGTTAAGATAATTGCTCTTACTTTATAAGTTTGAAAAATGTTTGTTCTATAGCGACCTGAAAATTACATGATAGAATTTCATTCAGCTGTAGACTCTCAGCTGGTTTGCAGTCTAATGAACTTTTAATTTGCAGCAACTTAAGTCGTACCAAAACAAAAACTTTAAAATCTCTAATAGAGTAGGTGAAATATAACAAGTATCAAATACTGGGTTGCCAATAAACAAAAATATATATACACACACACACACATTAAAAAATTACAATTAATGAATTTTAAGTTAGGCTTACACATAATAGTTTATTTTTTTTATGATGGCTCATGACAAAACTTCACTTTATTTTTTCTCACCACCTGTATTATTTATTTAGAAAATAGATAGGAAAAACAGCTGCAAAGTTGATGTCTTTCTATACATTTATTTCTAACTCAAATAGATTTTTGAAGTTGATATTATGAAAAACTGAATGAATATTATTTGTTACCAATTTCCAATCTTCTAAAGCTAACAAAATTAAAAATATATCACCTGAAAAGTGGATTTTTTTTCTCACCATCTATCTTTTTATCTTTCATGGAATGTAAACTTCTAAACTTAAGTTATTAAGTCAGAAGCCTTTCTTGATCAAATGTCTTCAAATAAACTTAATATATCACATCTCTGTTTCTTTATGTACCATGTAAAGACAATAAAATTTTATCATTTCCCCTGGCTTGTTTATTTTGTTGAAGAAAGATATTTTATTGCAAAATTTCTTTCAATAATGTGAGTTAGCACATGACATCCCTAGACATGTGATATTATTATTGCTGATATGCATATGAAACTTGACTTTTAGGCCAACGGCTATAATGCATTGCATAAGAGTGTAGTATACAGCTGTGGTACATAATAGTTTTTATTTTATCAAAAATTTTAAATTCACCAATAAAATTTCATTTTAATTTTTTAATGGCTATTTTGATTCATGCATCAAGAAGTATTTCTGTTTTAGATGTTTAAGAGTTATTAAGTATTGTAGGTGTAAATGCAGAAATGGTAGTATTTTGCCACAAGGCTGGAAAGGTTAAGATACAATAAGTTGTTCACACTGTCCAGAAATGTAGAGAAGAAACTAGTTTAAATTAGGACTGAACAAACTTAGGAGTGAGAAACGTCAATGTCCTAGTCAAAGACATCCAACTCCTAATACAGGGTTCCCATGCTTTCGTAAGAAAAGTTCAAGAATAATTCTCAATGTTTTTCAGAATATTCTCATTAATTTCATGAATTATTTCACAGTTTTTCTTAGAAATTATAGCATATGATTGGTGATCAATAACCATAACATTGTACTTAAAACTATGAACTTTTATCATCAATGAGAAAAGCATTACGAGTATTTGTTGTGGTTACACATAAAAAACCACCAAATACCCATCAAAACAGCCAAAATGACTAGAAGTTCACTAAACAACTCATCTCTACTGCTAGCATCACTAAAAAATAACTAAAGAATAACCCATTGATAAAAATTCTTTAAAAATGATAAAAACATAACTGGCAAAATTAGTCAATATCCTCATATATAAAATTCAAAACTTGGATTGACTTATAAAACTTGTAGAAATCACACTTCAAAATAGCTTATCATTATCAGTGCCATTTTTCCAGAGTAATGCTTTATTGAACACCCCATACATTCTGCAGCTTTTTGAAATACATTGCAACACTCATGTAAACCATAAGAGCCAACGTTGAGCAGTGACACATTATAATCATTTAACAGAACATCTTGAAACATTCTGTGGTGTGTCAAGTTTTCATTGGACCTATTCAATGACAGCTGAAGCATGTTTCCCATTAGCAGTCCAACGGTAGTCTAAATCACATCAAACACATCCTTAGCATGACCCATGGAGTTAAAATCAATCTATCTTGTTGCACATGATTATACTCCCAAAATCTCACCAATATGTTTGTTTACTTCTTTTGAAGATCTGTGTTTAGGATTTTATCAAAAAGCAAGACTTTACTTTGCAACATGTTCATAAACTAAAAAGCCAGACCAAAGTAAAAAGGTATATTACTTTGGTTTCCCCACAAGTAAACTTATCTACTGGTAGGCAGTTAGAAAACAGTAGTTATATTACAAAACTTATGCAATACTAGACCTAAAAAATAGCCAGAGCTGATAGCTTTGAGATTCCATCAAAATTCTGCATGTAAGTTTCCTATCTTGCTTAGGAATGTTGACATGGTTTGTGGTTCTGTTGGAGTAGATGTCAGTGGTGATGCTTCCATTCTTCTTTCAACTGCTGACCTATCTGATGTTGCCAGTGATGGTTCTTTCACACTGGTAGTATGTGCAGTTGTACTGCTAGTGTATGCAGCAGACAAACAAGTCTTGTGCTTTGTCATTCATGTGGCTTACAAGTTGCGAGGTCCTCACTGAAACAATGTCATTGGTTTTGTTGCAGAGACGATATTTTGCTCTGAGGGACTTTTTCTCGGTCCTTTACCAACCTAGGGTTATACTTCACTTGTACTGGAAAAAAAGCACCCATCTCTCACCTCTACTGGGCACCTTAGGAGATAAGTAAGATTATGTATAAACATTAATACATACAGCATCATATTAACCTTTTCTCATATTGTTTGTCTGACAGACCTACATTTCTGGAGTATTTCAGATTTGTTTTCTGTCATCGAATGATTTGTATGTTTGTTTCTAGGTGGTAAAACTTTCACTTGAGCCTTCTGTTAACAATAATTGTTAACTTGTACAAAACTAAAATGAGAAACATCTCGTGAGTTATCTGGCTAACTGCAAAATATATTTCTTCACTTTTTGGTTCCCGACATTAGCAGATCTCAAACCAATAAGTCTTCTACACCTACCTTGCTTGAATATCAATAACATAAATGAATTATATCATAAATGTTAAGAATGTGTATCGTTGTAAAGTATTTACTTTCATAGATTTAGCAAAATTTGTCTATAAAAATGTCATATTTCAACTAATGATGTTCTGAAATTTTTACCTTTACTTCCAAAACTCCATTAAAAGCCATCTGAAACTCTCCTTTACTGTCTTTAGCAAAAACTCTCTGAAAGGTCTGTTTGAAAAGGGACGAGTTGAAGGAGTCTCCCATTACTACGTGCCCACTGAAAAAAAATTCTAATTAACTTCTTTATTTTTACGTAGCACATGTAATATGATGTAACTAATAGTTTACTCTTCACTAAGAATGACTGAAACATTAACGTCAGGATTCTTAAAAGAAAAAGTTTTTTTTATATAAACAATAGAACTGATCTTCAAACTTCTTCCTAAACAAAAACTTAGGAAAAAGAACAGGAACAATGTAAATTTCAAAATCTGCATAATAATACAACTCTTTCAAACTCCAATTAATCATAACTTGCAACCCTTGTAACCTCTAACCGTGTATCAAGCAATACCCAATCTAAAACCACCACAATCTTGAGCACCTGGGTAATCAACTTTCAGGTCTCTTTCATTTGCTACCAGATGATGAGATTACAATTCAACGTGGGATGATTATTGGCTACTGACAAAACATCAACAGATTTAGATATGACAATGTTACTATGTCATCTCTCACCTCTACTGGGCACCTTAGGAGATAAGTAAGATTATGTACAAACACTAATACATACAGTATCATATTAACCATTTCTTGTATCATTTGTCTGATCGACCTACAATTCTAGACTGTTTTAGATTTGTTTCCATCTTCTGTCATCAAATGGTTTGTAATGTTTGTTTCTAGGTGGTAAAACTCTCACATGAGCCTTTGGTTAACAATAACTCTGAACAAGATATTTAGTTTGATTATCCCTTATCATTTTGAGGGATAATGTTACACTACTATCCGGTGTCAGTCATTTTGTCCCACCATGAAAATAAAATACAATTCAAATGAGTCATGAACTGGTATCATGCATAAATAAACTTAACATACAGCAAACTTAAACAACTTTATTACTGTTATTGAGCATTTATTATCTCTGATATAAATTAACGTTAACTACATTCATAGATGGCACCATGTCCTTATATATACATACACACCCACACAAAATTAAATTTTCTGTAAAATACCATATACACAGTGTGGAGGGAGGGCACACAATTGTCTTATATATATCTCAAAGTGCGCTACCACTCTCTACGGAGAAATGGAATGAAAGGAACTGCCACCATTATTGCAATAATACATAAACTCAGCTGAAATTTCTACTCCAATAGCCACCATAATGATGATATGACGAGCCATTATTTTGAGTTATACCAACTTCCTATTTTGACCTGCGACTTTTCAACTTTGGCCCATAAGACACTTCTGCGGCCATTAATCATGTGAAACACTGTGGAAGGACATTAACTCTATCAGCCCGGGCTCGGTCTCTGGGACCGACCTCGTAACCATTTTGTGCTTGTTATAGTTTTCATGCTATAACTTTTTAATTAGTAAGCAAATGTTAAAGAAATTTGGCAGATTATCAGTAAACATTATAATGCTTTCATACGCAAGATATAAATTTTTTATTAGGTCTTAAGGTTTATAAAGCAATGTTTATCCTATGTCTTTTTATTCTTTTTGCATATTGCCCATCTATCATGCAAAGTAATATTCATTTTAAGATTAAAAATACTTTTATACATAAAAGAAAATCTCAATTTCACATGCAAAATCTTTATAATGTCCAGATAGTTATCAAACATTTCTT
>NW_013667830.1:46693-48634 GCF_000517525.1 Limulus polyphemus | reverse complement strand
AAACATCTAACTTGAACCAGTGCTGCATTTAACATACCACATGACACACAAAAATCAATGTTTATCGGTGTTATTTTAATATTTGCTTTTAAATTATGAAATTGAGTAATATATAGTGCTCAAATTTGAATTATAATCTACAGTTCGATACCAAAGTTATTGACATAAATTCATGAAATAGTACTTCAATAAAATTTTGAATGCAAGTCAACAAATGAGATGATATGGCCTTTCACTCATGACCCGTCTTGACAGGGTTATATAATAATAAACAGAAATTAATATCTCAATCAAATAGTATGTGAATTTGTGTTTCACCAGAAGCGAGTCCATTAAAACTCTCCATTATCTGAAATGAATTTAAGAAATTCTTGAGATGTTCTAACAATCCTCACCAAAAGCAGTTCTTCTTATCTGAAAAATGCATGAGACTGTAAACAGCCCCTGCCAAACAGTCCAAGGAGGCTGTTAGTTGATGTGGTATCTCAATTATTTGTTAACAAAATTGAACAATAAGAATTAATTTGTATTGACTGAATTGTTCAGTTTTTCTATTAACAAAACAGTTTTCTGACTAAACTGAAACATGCTCAATGTGCCACTGAACTACGGTGACCTCCAATTAATATGGCAGCCCTTGCAGCCTTGTGTAATATAGAAAGTAATTCATCAAATGCAATTTAGGTCATGATCAAATTTGTTAAAACTCATATTACAAAGCTGAACTTGCTAATAATTAATATTCAATTTTATAACTTAAACTTTAAAACACTGACTTAGTTTCTCAGTTTAAATATTTGATGTCTATATAGAACAATATAGTTTGAAAATGTTATATTACTGCACATGCAACATAACTAGTCTAAGGTCAATTAAAATTAAAGTATCAAAATCACAGCAGACAACCTCAGTCATGCAAAGTGATCTTGTCTTTGTATACAAACAACAGCTGATTGCATTGCCAATGCCATAAACAATAACAGGATCTGAATTCAAAAGTATTTATTTCTTGATAAGAATAAAAGGACCAATAGTTGGCCCAAGACAGTGGGCACCAGGAAATACTTGACGAGGGACTTTAACAAGCACTTGCAAAACTCAAGCAAGTGTGATTGTACTAATCAAACATGAAGGACTAGTACTGTAAGTTTATGTTGGGTCTAGAGCTAAAATTAACAATATCATAGATACTCCATGTTTGCATTATGCTAAGCCAAATTTCTAAATAATGCAAAACAATTAATGAAAGAATCAAAGATACATATCATACACGTCTAAAAGTTTTGAGTCAACAACTCTCAACACTTTTATCTAGCTCTTATTTCTTTCTTCTTCTTACCAAACATTGCCCATTTTTTTGTTTCTATATTTTCTCTTTTATTTAAACATTAATGCTTGATGAACTATAAAACATTCCTGTCTAAGGAACAGATTCTGTTTATATTTAACCTGTTACTTGCCATGGCCATTTTGTCTTATCATGGGGGCAAAATAACATTTGTGAATTGAAAAAATGATAGAGAACTTATCTTTTATTGGATTTCAGATTTTATTTTTGTAAATAGTAGCATAACATTCAATTATTTGTACAAAATTGTATTATTTAATGTAGATTAAAGATAAATTTAATGAAAAAATTCCTAAAATACGTTTTAGACTTTGAATAAGCACCCTCTAAGAAGAAAATGTTTTTTCAAAATTTTTTTAAGATATTTCCTTCCACTTCAGCACTGGTCCTGCCATCTATGATTAGTATCTAAACCTTTTTCTAGTCTGTTTTATTTATAAAACTGCGTCTGGGTGTGTTAAATCTCAATTGTAAAACTTTTATCCAATCCTAGTCGAAGGTGTCAATTTCAGTACCATGTTATCCCAATGGTCGTATCTCACATTTGACAAATCATAGGATGATAAGGAAAGCACGTAACAAAACGTTGTTCT
>NW_013667830.1:28345-45809 GCF_000517525.1 Limulus polyphemus | reverse complement strand
TGGAATGACTTACAGCAAGACTTGCATTGGCTACTAAGAAAGTTAGTAGCCGGTAGTCATCGGGTTAAAGATTAAAAGCAGAAGAGGCTGGTTTTAACAAAATTATCAAATTGTATTCATATGAACTAACTGGTTTAGTTTTTTTTCTTTCTTTCTTTAGCTATTGCATGTTTTTTTGAAGAAAATAATCACATAAAAGTTATAAATCACTCAATTCTGTGGTACATTTTATGTAATTTACTCATTATATACACAATTAATTGACAAGATTCAGAAACTTTAGTTTGAATATGTAACATTAGTACCTTGTTCAGTTAATCTGGACAGTGTCTAGAATGTAAATCTATATAACAGACAACCTGGCAGTAAATCAATCCTTATTTAAATTATATCAAAATTGTAAGTGTAAAAGTAAAAACTAACATTTAAAAAAAATAAACTGTTCAAACTTTTACTTACCCAGTTAGATGGGTGCAAGACTTCATCTCATGTAAACCTGTTTGGTCCAGTGCACAAGAGTAGATGTCAATAATGTGTCCATTACTGGCAGCTCGATTTGCTAACCCATCATAGTGCTGTAGAAGTGTTAAAAATATTATCACGAAAACATGAGATTAAATATACAAAAAATTAAATTTATTAAGTTACATATTAATATCATTTCTAAGTATGCATGTTGAAAACCAACAAATTAAGGCTAGGAATTTAATGTCTTGCAGAACCAGAAAGATCTAGTTTTTTTTTATAGTTGTACTATTTGCTTCATTATTATCCCAGAATTTGGGCAATACCAGTTTCACCTTGCACAAACTTAAAACTACTAATGGATTTATATCAATGCTAAAAAAAATAACAGCAATTTTCAATTCTAACAGCAAAAATTACAATCAAGAATGTGGCTCTGTTTTAATATGTTACCAATGATTCTAATCATTTTTTATTAAGCAAATGGTTTTTACACACAAAAAACTACTGACTTTGTAACATCCAATCAATTCTGTAGCTGAACTACACATACATTTTTCAGTTTTTCTTACAAACACTTGGTCACTAATTCTCTTAATAAAAGAAACTGTAAAAGATTTTCACACATGCAGGTTTGATTTCTTGTTTCTTTAATCAAGCTCCTGGAATGTACCCAGTTTAAGAGTAATTTGGGCACAAGTGTTAAAGGAACCATAAAGAATGTTTTAGTTTTTATATGGCAAAATATATAGAAACAAACACGTGCTCCCAAACTAATAACCATAAAATGAACAAAAATTCACATATGCAGCCAAAAACTAGTGGAATTTGATGTTTAACAAACATCACTAACATAACCTTGTGGTCATAAAGTATGAACAAAAATTACTTTATTATAAGGATTGATAACAAAAATTTCACATCGGTATTAAAGGTTTTATTATGATGATAATTTCAATGTTAAAATGTATAATTATGATCATAAAGTATTAACGGTTATAGTAATTTTAAATCTAGAAAGACTTGAAAAATAAATGTTACCCACTTTTATGGCTTTTTTCATGTGTTTACAATTATCTTTGTCAATGTCATGATGAGACCGGATGGTATTTTTTAATTCATCACCGACAACCATACCTGGGCCTTGTGTACAAGCTCCACCTACAAATAACATTATCCTAGCTCCAGCATTAGGATAGGTACACTGTAAGAGGACAAATAAAGATGTACAACTATAAACCATGAATAAATTAGATTTATACTAATTCTTCTACTAATACTGAATTACTAATAGTTTCAAAACTGATAACTCTAATAATACTAATTCAAACAAACATTATATTACTGTTTTACATTACCTTTAACTTTTCCTCTTTAAATTATCATTTAATTTTACTGAACTATAAACTGCATGAAAGCATACTTCTAATAGTCCAACAGCAATTGACATGGCCACTCCTGTTGACCTCAATGGGCGTTTGCCTTGAGAAACTGGCCAAGGATCACGCTGGAGTTCTCCAAGTAAGTCTGTTAAGCTCATGTCACATTTGTGAACAGGTTGCAAAAACCTAAAAATGTTTGCATGAAATATTTAGCAGAAAACATGTGCAAGTTTCATGGTTAAAAGAGAAGAATCTCAATCATTACTATTTCACAGAACATTTATGTGTAACAATAATTTAGTATCAGTAGTAACATATCTACAAAGGAACAGTAATTTTCAAAGCTTGAGAAAAAAAACTATATACAGTAACAACCAAAAAACTAGATACAAAGCAACTACTATCAGAAACTAAAAAACATCCGAGTGTCTTGTCATAAAATAACAGCTATACAAAGAAATTTTTTTAACATTTGGAAGAATAAAAAACAAATTATAAAACGCCTTATCAATGGAAGAGAACGCTGATTTTATAACCAGTTTTTATATATCATCATACAGACAGACAGGCTAAAATCATCCAAATCTGAAACTTTCTGACACTAAAATTATTTAGTTTATGCTAATTTATTATCTGTATGGAATATTAAATGGAACTTCAGGCATAACTATGTAAAATGTCAGAAAAACATACAAGATTGATAAAACTAAAGCATGAATTTTCCAACATTTGTGTTTGTTTCTGATTTCCTTGAAATCGTTTCCTTTGTAATGTAAGCAGTGGTTAAAGTGAAATTTTGTTTCATAAGTATGTGCTTTCTACTCATGTCCAGGTTTGACATCACATATAAGCCACTGACAAAAAAAACCCTGCTTGTCTACATTATAAGATCTAATCTTGAAGTTGTATTTTTTATTTTGCATTCTAAAATGAATGAGAAAACATTTTGTCCATGAAATAAGAAAAAACAGCATATCAAATATCTTTTTAATTAATTGTTCTTTAGCTATCAGAATTAATTATAAGAAAACAACAACATTCAAATACTTTCTACAAATCTGTTACAAGTGCAAAATTTTAAAAAATCTCACTTATTAGCAGCTGGAACTGGCTGGCCTGGTGCTGGTGGCTGAGGGTTTGTGGGTTGCTGTTGTTGGTGGAACTTGCCAATCCCAAGCATGTCCTACATACAAAGAAATATTCTCTTGTATCACAAGAAATATAAAACTGCAGTATTAAGTACTTCACAAATTTCTTAATATCAGAATTAAGTAAGATTCAGAAATGGATAGAAGGTATTTGGAATTGTAGATTTCTTAAAAACAACAGAAAATACTTTTACAGGATCTCAAAGTCATTTTACCAGTGACTAACAGGAAATGTCAAACCTTAACATTAATAAACATCAAATTTACATTTCTTCTCCAAAATAGATTAATATCTACCACAAAAAATTTAATTAATACACACACACACACACTTGTATTATGTATGTATTTCTACCTGTATTTGTTTGGCTGTAAGGTCCTTTGTTCCTCTGAAAACATAACTTTTAGAGATTCCTTCACATCCAAGCTCATGAACCTGAACCATCTTGCCAAAAGTTATCAAGCCAATAAGAGCATTTGGTGGCAACAGGGAAAGAGACATCTGTAGGGATTCCTTTGAGTAATAAAAAAAAAAACAACTGAAGATTACAGATGAACCACACTTGGTCTAAAAATTAACTGCTACCTTTTATGCCAAGTTCTTAAATTTTAAATAATTCTACTTTTATGAAATCATCAAACTATAAATAAATCATAAGTAATAAGCATAAGAAAATGTGAAGCACCTATTCTTTAATTTAAACTAGAATGCAAAATGAAATGGTTTTTATTCAATATTTTCAAAATATTAGCCATACACAAGATCTATAAAAGCTTTTATTTTAAAAACCATCTTTAAATAAAAGGTACAGTAATTACCTTTAGTGCTGTCAGCTCTTCATCATCCACACAAGTGTCAACAACAAAAAGGAAAATAGGTGGGAGACAAGTTGCTCTCTATTAATGAAAAAATTTAAAGTTAGCATCAATAAAATTCTAATAGATCTATACTTCAGATAATAAAAGCTATACCAAAAAAAAAAGATTGTAATGAAACGAAAACTAAAATCAATGAACTTTATAGTTATTCCATCCATTTCATAGCATTTTAAACAAGACCAAAAACATAAAACACATTTGACACTTTTATGCATTTTGGCCAAATTATTTAACTGCACATGACACAAGGCTTTAGTGTCTCGCATTCAAAATTTTATTAAACTACTTCTTGTTTGTGTTATACCAATTAGTATAGCATAAAATCTAAGCTAATAATCCATATCTTAATAGCAATAAGTTTTAAGTTCTTAATTTTATAAGGCAATATTTAAAGAAATCCTGAATTTCCCCTAGTGTGACACATGCGATATTTTTTCTAGGTATCTTCTCATTTTTATTTTACACCCCCCCAAGAAACTACAAAATTAAACATAAATTACTCACTATAAAATCATCATTGCTCAGACAAACAATAATCTTTATAGCATTCAATTCTGTTTGATTACAGAACTATCAAATAGAAAATCAAACCCCTCCTGCCACATCCTCTCTTTCAGGATTTGGTAATAGTTCTCTCTTACGTTTAATTATATATTATCTATAACCAAGAGAAAGTCAAAGGTTTTCATCTGTCAAATTACGTATTCTATCACATTGTGATCTGAATACATAAGCATCAATTTCACTTATAATACAAGTTTGGTTCCCATGGGAATCACAACGACTAGCTTGGATGAATTTGTAACGACTCTTATCACATAGTTAGAAAGGCAGAAAAATTGTGATTGTCAGAGGAAATGGTCTGCTTTTTTGCATGTTATTATTCTATGTTCTTTGGTGCATTATATAATTAAATACAAATTATCTATTATATACACAATATCAAAAGTTAGTAGTATCAAATGTATAAAGATTTTATAAGAGTACAAAAAGGTCATGTGGTTGGTTAAATTGACCAAGTCTGTGTGGAGAGAGTTAAAATACTTGAAATATAACAGAGTTTCATCAGGAACAATTTAATCATGCAATGTTATTTAGTGTGACATGAGGAAGCATATAATTCCAAATTGGATATCAAAATTCTAGGGTTTGTATGAAAAAAAAAAGTAATGTTGAAATCACCAACAGTTCTTGATACCAACAAATTAATTACATTTGTTTTATTAGATGTTGTAATTAAGCTTTATAATTGCACATATATACACAGTGTCAGTTAACATAACTTCAGCAAGACAAAAAGTAAAATCTCTTTACAATAATACAGGGATTAACTCAAATCTTTGTTTCACAATATATTATAAAAAACAGAGAGATAATATATAAAAAACCTCCAGTATTCAATACGCTATCTACAATTTTGTTTTTCTGCCTTACTTTCTACACAGATTAGACTTCTATACAACACAATAAATACTGGAGGTGTTTTATATATTATCTCTGTTTCTTACAACATATTGTGAAACAAAGACTTGAGTTAATCCCATGTTAATGTAATGAGATTTTACTTTTTGTCTTGTTGAAGTTATGATAATTGACATTCATTAATAAATGATAAAAAACAAAACAAAAAATAATTCATACACACATGATATTCTACTTACACTAATTGTGTATTCAATTGTAGAGAACTGTGGAATAAGTTCGGCAGGTTGGTGGTGTTCTGAAATAGCTGCATATTGAGGAGGAAACTATGGACAAAAGTACACAAAAGTATTTAAGTTTCTTTAAAACATATAGGTTTCAAAGAATATTTTATATTACTATTGTCTTAACTGCAAAATTCATAGTATCCTGACACCTTTGAATAAACTATTGGTTTTAACAGTGTTTTTAGTAGCTACTTATAAAATAATCAATAACTTTTAGAAAAAAACAAACAAAAACTTTCTAAATACTTGTATAAATTCCTAAGTATATACAAACAAGCTGTTGCAAAATAGGAACATATGATTAATTAAAATATTTTGAACTTACTTGATTTCTTTGAAAACAAAAGTTGCACACCCAAAGCTTGGCACGATAGTCAACCTGGCTATGGGAATAAAACATACAACTAATGAGGATATATTTCTTTTCAGATAAAGTTATGTCATTTTTATTTTAAACATATAAGTAAAAGTAGAAGGTACAAGTTATGCTGCTTAGTACTTAAAGGAACCACACAGATGTTAGAGCCATTATGAATTAATCCACCACTGAAATAACTGTAAATATTTCCCTACTTGCTAGAAAAGTCCATAGCCAATATTTATCAAATCCATACTAATTCAAATGTTTACAAACTCTGGTATGATTTTAAAGGATAGTGCTATAGTATTTTGGATAAATCTGCTAAAAATTACAAGAATATTCACTAGTACAATACTAATTCAACAACAACAAAAAGTTACCAGTTCACACATAAAATCATATTTGATACAAAAATACACATTCCATCATGTCTAATTACTTATAAAACAACACAACTAACAGCTTGAAAGCCACATCAGGCAGAATACTGATCTTTTTAAATCATATAATAAAGTCTTTAGTATATGTAAAACACAATATCAACAACACTGAATAGCTCTACCTGACCATAAACATACACAAAACAATAAACCTATCTATTTCACTTATCATACTATTGCCTTGGTTATTATGAACAAAACAAAACTAAATGATGGTATGATGACAAACCACATGTGAAAGAAATATTGGATATTTGCTCTCTTTATCTCTGCGGAAAAATATTTTTCATAGTAACTGCCATTTCTAATAAGGTGTTTCTAAGGAAATGTGCAAGTCTAGAGACAAAACTACACTGTATAGTATTATACATAGTAAGGGTAATCTACTAACCAATAACATCAAACTAATATGGATAAAGGATTAGTCAAAGAAACAATCTAACCATCACATAAACATGTACCATGTCTGCTCACAGTATCAACCCTTGTAGCCAATACTAGAACATACTTATACTACTGACGATAACCTCTCAAAATTGATCTTTTCATTTTATGAAAATGTAATACAGAAAATCATCAGCTGTGAAAGTCAGTCAATTTTGGGAATTTTTTTTTATTTACTCTGACTTAATTTCACATAAAATGGTCTAATGTAATGATCAACTATTTGTTCAGGTGGTATATTTCCAGCAACTTGGCACACTTACAAACTCTTAAAAAGCATGCACATATACAACAAATGACTACATCAATAAACCTTCAAATCACTAGTGACCACTATAACTGTAATGTAATAGTTATATGCATGAACTTAAATAATGCTTCCTTGTCTCTTTATTCACTGACAACAAACACAATTTCCCTCAAAGGTTTGATACTTCAGATTGGTGTATTTATACTCTTAATTGTAACAGATTCTGCTTCACATGAAAAACAGCATATTTTGTTACCCCATTCAAGTAACGCATTTATGTTTTTGAAATTACTAAGGGCTAAGCCAGGCTATCTGTACAAGTCTTTTCATTTCTGGATTAATAATGTTAGTAATGATGACCTGAACATTTGAGATGTTTTTGTAACCTAGTTCTATGCTTGTCTTAAGTAAAATTTCTCTTAGCAACTTTAACTTGAGAAAGAGTTTGTTAGATATTGTGGTGAACCTGATAGCTTAGATTTTTTGTCATGTACACAAAAAGCAAATGTTACATTTATTTAGATGGTTTGAGGTTTGATACTTGTTATTTGAAAAGAAGTGGTCAATGATGAGCTATATAACCTGTTGTCAATTCCTTTCAATTATGTTCATATAAGATAAGTATTGGTGGTATGTATAAAATAGTTTCTAGGATAGTCTTACCATAAAGGATTTAGGATGGCTCTACAAGTTGGACGATTACAAAGCACAGGATCATACTGTACTGGGGGAAGGTCAGGTCTTTCTTTCAGTGGTGTGAACAGTGAACCGAGTGGAACCACTAATCTTGTAGCTTCAAGTCGACTAGAGGGCCATACATTCCAACTAAATCGAATTCCATCTCGATCTTCGTTCTGTTGGATAAAGTCTTGGTACGTCTGGTAGCCAGTCATTCTCCCTGTTAAGTAAGAAATTAATAGAGGTTGAATATATATATATATTCAAAGTTAGTAGTTTATTCTAAAAGTGAAAATAAAATAAAAAACCTCAAGTAATTGATGTAATGCAGAAGAAAGTTCATTTTGATTTTGAAAACAAAAACAGCTTGCCAAAGTACCTTTAATTTATTCATTTATTGGCAGTTCAAGTGTATAATGGTACTGTTCTAATAAAGAAAACTTATCAACATTTTAAATCATCTCACTAATCTTATTGTATAGTGGGCTAGTTTTGATACAGTCAACTGTGATCAAACAAGGGCTTAGTCACAGAATATTTATCCCGAAACGAAGCCATTTCTGTTCAACTTAAAAGAAATGATTAAAAATCTACAAAATAACTAGCTTGAGAAAATAAATACTCATCATTTAAATTAAAGTAAGCTGAATGAATACTGCTAAATATCATATAGATATATTAACATGCTTCATATAATGGTTATGCTCTTGGGTTAAGCTTGTTTTGATTTTCTAGTTGTCCACAAAGTTGTACCACCTGCATTATCCGTGACAAATAACTTAGGAAATGTTTTATTTAGAGTTAATGATATCCTAAATACACTATAATTCTACCAACACCCAACATTCATATCAGGAACTTTAACCCTTTAGGGTTGGAGGAGGAGGAGTCACTGATTTTCCTTCTCACAGTGGAAATACTTAACCAAATTGAACAAAATTTGCTATAAACTCACTGAACAATTATAGTTTTAAGTTTAAAAAATTCAAAGGGTTTAGTTTTTAATATTTTTTTATGTTGTTAAATTTCCAAAATTTTGTTGTGAGACACCTTTTAGTAAAAGCATTAAAATACTTTTTACAATTTCAATTTCTTTTTGTTGATCATAAAGTTCCATTTCATATAACCAGTCAATTTAAACTTAATTTATTAATATATTTCTTTTTAAACTAATTTGCCAATTGCAGTAGTCACCACATCTAGCTATAAATTGTACAGAAAAAAACAAAAAACAACTATATAAATTGGCAAGATTTAACAGTGCTCTAAGACTTGACCTTTCCAACTAGTATCCAGCCAATTTAGGTAATATTTTTGTCAACAGTATTCTTGCTAAAAATCAATGTATATTGAATAAATGTAGTATAGTTTACAGAAAATATATTTTACTTATGTCAATTGTTTGAATAACATTCAACAAATAAAGATTTGAGCACCGAAATATGTTACAATTACTACTGTACTCTCTAAACCTAATAACACTTACCCAGTGTCTTGTTACAGAAAAAATGGCCAAATGTTCAAACAAATGTAATTTAACATGAAAATATTTTCAGGAACAAAAACAATGTTTAAAGAAATTATAAAACAGATATGTGGTTTGTCCCTAAACCATCTAAACTCCCCACTACACTTTTTTGTTCTCTGTGAAAGACAGATCTTATTATTTTCACATGAAACCATACATTACTTCACTTTAATTCACTCTATAATGATGTAAATATTTTATAATTTGCTCTATCCAATGGTATTTAAATTTTGCCATGGCTATTTTAAAGGTTGATTTTCATTAGTAATTGTTCAATTAGCTGCTGAGGGGTCATAAAAGGGTGAGAATCAAGGGATTGTACAAATAAAATGCAGATAAAGAGAATCAAATGAGAAATAAGCCATCAATAATTATATTTATCTAGTTTATGAAGATGACAATTTCCCAGTGACTATTTGGTCGGTATGTCATTGAATCGAATAGTATGAATACCCTTTCATTTTCCAGGTACTTGAGGAATGACATAGCTGAATGGGAGGTATGATTGGAAACCCTATCTTTATGAACCCATATCCTGTTGGCCTCATTTCCATACAAAGTCGATATTTCTCTAGTATAGAGGGTCCAAAACCTCATTCTCATAGCAAGCAAAGTTCACCTTGACTTTTGTATTATTTTTTCAACCCTGGTGTAGTATCCAGCAACGAATCATGAATCACTTCAAATAGGTTTGTGACATGTCATGTACCACTTTTAGAAATTGTTTTCACCCACTGCCTTGTAGGAAGTGGCATGAGACTTTCTAGTTATCAAGATACAAATTGTTGAATGTGCTACCATTTTCCCTTGGCTAGGTGATGTTCATAAAGTTTTCTACACTAAGGCTTCCTTTTTTCAGACATGTCATGAAAGCGACTGTGCTACTTTTCTAAACTGACATCCCTTTGATTATGTTGTGTAGTGTTCCATGGGGAATGTGGATAGTTTTCCCTTTGACCTTTGTGTTTGTGGATTCTCACAGATTAAAAGATGCAGCACTTTGCTTACCACTGCTGGGGTATCTTTTTGGATGGTCCTGGTTCCCCAAGTTGATGCATATTCCTTTGCTTCTCAATGCCATTAACTATAAGGAATATAACTTGTTTTGGAAATTCTAAGTCCCTGAACTGAACACATCTTTATGATCATCGTATATGAATATTTTTGTATTGGAAAAAGCTATTGCATATCCTTCCTAAAATTGATAATTTTTTGGTGGAATCATGCTGGCAACAGAACACCAAACA
The DNA here is from genome assembly GCF_000517525.1 of Limulus polyphemus. Taxonomy (NCBI): domain Eukaryota; kingdom Metazoa; phylum Arthropoda; class Merostomata; order Xiphosura; family Limulidae; genus Limulus; species Limulus polyphemus. The sequence continues at coordinate 35,278 of NW_013667830.1, read as the reverse complement.
ATGTTAAAATGTAGTTCTGATACACAGTGCTCCACCATGACTTTATATTAGTGTGGCTGTCATGCGACTTGCTGAGTTATTTGCACAATCAAAATTGTTTAAATATAACATACACAATTCTCTGTATAACTAAATATCATATATAAAGGTATACCCTGAAAAGGTGAATTAAATATTTAAGGGTGTAATGACCACTAAAATATCTAATATAATTACTACATATATAACTGCTGACACCGTAAAAAGTTGTTCCTACATGCTTACATAGTCATAAATACTATTTCATGCACTTAATTAAACTTGCAAGGTAAGTACACCACAAACTGAATTGTTGAAAAAAAGTCACAACATAATTTTTCTATTATAATAATAAGTTGTTAAGCTTTATTTGTCAAGGATATATCAGAATCAGAAGAGTGAAAAATTAGAAGCCATAAATTTCAATATCAAATTTTGTGTCCACACTGAGCTATACATTCACACGAAACACTACAGTCTGCACATTGTAAGATAGAGAATTGATGCTGCTTGTATTAGGTCTCATAATAAACTCTTAGTCATAAATGAAAAAATTATTGATACTCCAGATCACCTTAAATCAAATTTTGCAACAAACCTGATGAAAAGCTGGAATTATAAGTCTGACATACTGGTCAATGTGCTTAAGACAAAATAGTTTTTAGCTAAGACTCAAGGAAAATAGTTTAGCAAATATATTTTTTAGTAATTTCTTATAAATTTATTCATTTACTATTACCACAGAAAAACATTCTATAATGATGGGGTAACAACACATTTTAATTTTGAATTTGTAATCAATATGGCAGATTGAGTACAGGATCTGGGTCAAGTATCAGACAGAAATTGTTAAAATTGATTTACAGCCTGACTTTTGTGCAAACTAATAGTAATAATATATATCACTAATATAAACACATAACACTGTACAGCTGGGGGGGGGGATTAATTCAATCTATATAACTAATCACTTATGAGTATCAATTACATGAATTAGAAAAGTATCACATAAATTATAGAAAAATTAAAATGACAATTTAGTTTATTAATGATATAAAAATTATCAAAAATCAAAGTTAGTGTTTCCTAGTTCTCCAACTATCCAAATAATTGAAATATTGCCATTATGATTTTCAATTAATTCAAGTTTTTTCAACTTAATCTACTGGAGTTATGACTCATGAAAAATAATCAGGTAATTGAAATAAGCGTTTCCAGTTATCACTATTTATTATTATTCCAACTATATATGTAACCAAAGTATTGTAATAAGGTTTTTAAAAATTAATTCAAGTTAGTTCAGCTTCAGATCAACAATATGGCTGATAATTATGATGTTTGTTTCTTAATTAGATTCATGTTGTTATCAAATATGTTTGCCTCTTTTAGTTGTGTTAGTGTTATATTTGTTACTTTGGTTTTGAGCTATGGCAAAGTACTAAGGCTGTTACCATGCCCAATTCTAAACTGCTGACGAGAGGGAAGGTGACAGGCTGGCAACACTGACCACCAACTTTTAAGTTACTCTTCAAATAGTTGAATTTATGATGACATTATAATGTTCCTATGCCTGAAAGGGCAAACATGTTTGGAGGCACTAAGTATCAAATCTGTGATAATCAATTCACAAGACAATCACCCTAACCATGGAACAACCTTATTTGTTGGTAAAGGGTAGCTCAAGGGCTGGTGGTGGATATTATCGGACGATTGCCTTCTTTGGTCAGCAGTTCCAAATTACAGATGGGAGTAGACAGTCTTAGTAGTACAGTCATAATATAAACTTGTTCAGCTTCAGATAAATACGAGCTAAACTCACATACATCACAATAACAAGTACTACTACTGTTGGTGCAATTGAGTGCAGCAGTATGCATGAATTCTGCTTGTACTCAACTTGCATATGTGAAGGTGTGTTCCATTGGCCACTGATTACATAACTATCCATGGTGATTGTTCATGTTTACTTTACTGGAGTAAACAATAGTGTAGCTTAAAACAAAACCAGTGTTACTAAGTGTAATAATTCTTTAATAAAAAAAGTTGAGGCAAATTAATATTCATTATTTTTTATTTGCTCAAAGAAAATATTTATTGGGGAACAACTTAACTATTTAACTGTAGTTGTCAGAAGCTACTATCCATGGTCTAATAACAGTAACAATATACAATACTGTTAAGTCATTAATCTATTTAAACAAACAGGACTCTGTTTAATTATGACTAGCTCTAGCTAGATATAAAATACTGAAAATAGAAAACAAAAGACTGATTATGTATAATTAGGCTGCAATTACAATATAACCTTCATTATGTGCAATGACAAAGAAACACATAATAAGATTACAGTGTAGAATAAATTGACATTTGTTTGATTCCTAATAAATTTTTGGATTACTTCACACTGGAATATAGTTATGAACAACAGAATGACTAATTTTATACCCATGACAATCTTATTTCCCTTTACTTCTAACAATGGTGCATGCTGTTATCTTTATTATCCTTTTGGACAATGAAGATGTACTAAGTATCCATGTGTCAATTACCACCAACTAAGGCTTGATAAAGGTATGTTTGTATAAAATTGCAAGCTGATCCCCAGAATTAAGTGTAAGTGACTGACATGTATGTTAACCTGTCCTTAATAGTAATCTTACTAGTCACTGTTATGCTTACTACTTTTCTGATTTATAATCAACATCATAAAGAAATATTTACTTTCATAAACATAAATTCAATAGTTTAATAAAGTAGTCATTAAAATTTGTAGGAAGAAACCTACAGAATACTATTAATAATTTCAGCTTGTAGTTGTAAGAGGTTTTGTACTATGTTACTTATAGGATAAATTTCGATGTGCAACAGATAAGGATTTTGAAAGTAACTTAATCCCAACTTGTTGTACCTGAAGATGTCTTATCAGTATCAGTTTAAATAAATAGTAGTTCAAAAAGTTCTTTAAAAAACCCTTAACAATCTAAAAGTACAAAGATTAATCTCATGTGAGAGTAAAATATCAGTTGAATGTAATAACTTAATGATACTGACAATTAATCAATTAGTACTAATCACACAGTTTTAGACATGTATCTTGGCCGAGGTTCCCGTCTAATGATTTAATAGGAATTTAAATAATGGTCGGGTACTTTAATTTCATTATAATTTGAGTTTGGGGGAATCACTGTACTTACTACTGTAGTCACCAACATTAATAACTACATAAATATTTACGTATGTCTATCTAGTAGTAACCACTATGGCACCAATAACATTTAACTCTAAGTTTAATCGATAATTAAATAAACATTTAATGTTAATACTAGAACATTAATAATCAGGACAAGCGACAAATTATTCTATTTATCATTAAATGATTTAATATGATCACTAATAATAATATAATAATAAGTTTTACTATTAGTATTAATATTATTAACAGAAGTACTCTAAATCTAGTACTATACAATATCGTAACTTCAAATTCAACTACAGTTAATTATAATATTAACCACCAGTACTACTAACCTATAAATTATAATAATTTTTATATATAAAATTATAACTTATATTTTTATAAATATAAATTCTAAGATTAATTCGTACGAGAAAGTTCATACAATTAATTATAACTAAGCTCTACTTCTCGTAATTCTACTAAACTGTACTCAATACATATGAAAAACAACACGATATGAAATATGACTTACCTAACAATTGTTAGAATAGTTAAATTGTCTAATAATATAATATAACTATAGGTTAATAAATAAAATTAGGCTTATTTTAAGCCTTGGACCCTCACGTTCTAACTACCTCAGATGGGCAAACTCTAGAACTACAAAACAGTTCTAGCCTGACTTTCAAACGCACACGTCACTCCTAACTTCCTAAGAACTTTGCCACGTCAGCTGGTATTGTTAAGTTGCGACATCTACAAGAGTGTTATAGAATAAATGAAATAGCTATATAAGAATAAATTATAAAAACTATACTGCGTTTAACTACTTGATTTATAAATTCCTATTTTAATACACATCAGCTCAATATACTATTTTAATTGTTATTTTTTATGCAAGATAATTATATCGGATTATGATGCAGTGTCTTTAATCTTGATTCATTAAAAGGTGTATTGACTATATTTCCGGAATTTACTTTCCGTGAACTGTAATAATGAAGCTTCAAGTGATACTGCATTATATTCAAATGAAAATGAATTAACTACGTATCTTAACTAGATTTAAGGTTTCTAGGTGGTCTTGAATATTTTCAGTATATAGCACCATGGGAAAGAAACGCTACTCAATTTCATTGAATGCTTAAACACATTAAGACCAAGTGTCATAATTTTTACATATGAAATAGAATCCAACAGTTATCTTCCCTTTTTAGATGTGAATGTAAAAAGGGAAAAATAATAAAGTTACCACCAGTATATACAGGAAACTCCGTACCGTCATCATACTACCACACATAAGATCTAATCACCATCGATCACAGAAAATATCATCCAACTTCACCTACATAAATTGTGCTATACAACTTTGCACACACAAAAAAAGACTTACTTATCGAATTGAACTACTTAAGGAACATAGCACTATGTAGAAGTTTCAGCTCTCATAGATAGGCCTTGCATCAATTTTCAAAACATTGAAAAATATTTTGTTAACTCTAACCTTTCGCCTATCAACAACTGACTTTGGTGTTCTTTGCGTCTTATTTCTAAGGGACGCGACGTTTGTCCTAACTATTTCTTTCCACATTCACATGAAATATTGTATATGTCCTATTTTTGTTTTTTTAAATGTGGATTCTTTCGGGTTAGGTAGTAAGACGCCAATTTTATGAGAAGGTTTGAAAACAGTTTTTAAATCAATGTTCAAATTATTAAAAGACTAATAATTTCGTTAGCAATTTCTGACACAAAAGGGAATGAAACAAATTTGTTATGTATTTTCATGCGGTAGAGGTGAATTCCAGATATCTATCTTAACGTATCATCAGTATGAAACAGGTCACAAAATACCCTGGAATAAAATTATTCTCCTGCACCAACTCAAAACTAAAAAAAAAAAAGACTGTTTAGAAATTATAGAAAACATCAAAGCACTAAACCGTCATGATGGCCCTAGCAACATCAGTGTGTTTGGCAAGGTCTATTCACCGTTCATACACTTGACCAGACTTGACCTCTTCCTATATCCTGTCACCCGCTGACACCATTTCCGTGACATTTAATTTCTGTCTTTTGTCTTTGTAACGATATATAAACATCATATTGCTTAGTACTGATCATATCTGAAGAAGACAGACCAATATTCTATCGAAACAAATAGTATGTTTCACCATCAATAAAACTTTTCCTTGTGCTTATAAATCGTTGTTTGCCTACCTATTATTATAGTAACATAATGTGCTTCCTTACTCAAGTTTACTACGTTAATGTAAAAATAAACTTACTTGTACAACTTTGTGGCTGATCGATCATGTAACTAAAAACAAAACACTGATTGGCTGTGCTCTAGCTGAAGCAAAAACACTGTATGATTGATAGATCCTACTGAATAGATATAACTCTAACCAATGTTTTACTGCCCATTCTGTTCATAACCTGCTGTTACGCCCCTGTGTTCGTTTGTTAATTTTTCGTAAAAATTCTTTCCGAAGAAACTTTAGCGATACGAGTCCTTTCTTAAATAAAACTACTTTATTCTTTCTAAATACAACTTTGCAATACACTTAATTTTCACAGTCACGCTATAATTCACAACGAACGATTCACGCGCTTGACTCAATTGTCCGTCTCTATCTCTGTCTGCAATTCAATTCCATTGTTACCGTCACTTCATGGCGGTCTTATATACAAGAATACCGCACATCTAGTAAACACTCGAGCATTCAAGAACCTTCGAGAATATCATGACGTGTTGCTAGCGTCACGTGATTTCCGCTGTTGTAACACTGCCCCTTCCTTAGTATTTTTCGTCCCGAACAATAGCCATTTAAATTAAACCAATAGATAATTAACAATAACTTAATTAAATGTACAGAATTTGCAAATACTACAAACACAAAAATTAAAATTTAACAAAGTCTCTTAATTTTACGGGACGTATCTTCTTCCGTACTGGCTTCTGCTTCACGTGAGGTTTATCTGCTCCATCAGGAATTGTCCTATCATCGGTAATGGTCACCTCAGTGATAGTAACTTCATGAAGGGCTTTACTGTTTCCCTTCTCAAAACCGAGTAGAGTTTCTTCTTCGATAGTGGCCTTTCCAGGTGACAAGTCTTCAGCGGCGTCTTTTGTTTCGTTGTTCACTTCATTCCAACTGAAATGTCTTGGACTGTGATAACGCAAAGCCTGTTGGCATGCATCACCTTTGGCTTACCTCGCCGCCCACATTTTCTCCGGAATATCACGTCTGAGAGACGACCCACAATGTCATATGGGCCTTCCCATGGAGATGACAACTTAGGAGACTTCCCTTTGGTCTTCCTCGGATTATACAACCACACCTTGTCTCTTGGTACAAAACTGACTTCAGTAGATCTCTTATCATAAGATAACTTCATCGAATCAGCAGACGTTTTCAAGTTTGAACACACTTGATGGTGAATGTTATTCATCCTTTCCGATAACAATTTCACGGATTCTGACACATTTTCAGGCAACTCTTCATAAGGTGGGTGTCCTGTTAACAGATCCACTGGCAACCGAAGTTCCCGACCAAACATCAACTTTGCTGGAGTGTATTCAGTGGTTTCATGCTCTGCTGTCCTATAGGCCATCAACAGTAGAGGGAGTAAGACATCCCAGTCATCTTGGCGGCTATTACAAAACTTTGCTAATTCCTGTCCCAGCGTCCAGTTGTACTTTTCTACCATCCCATCAGACTGTGGGTGATGTG
>NW_013667830.1:20699-27408 GCF_000517525.1 Limulus polyphemus | reverse complement strand
GGATGTTACTTTCTACCTTACCCTAAAGCACTTACGATCTGCATTTTCATACATTTTATACGTCTCCTGGTGGGACAGTGGTAAGTTTACGGATTTACAACACTAAAATCAGGGTTTCGAATCCATTTGGTGGACATAGTGGATAGCTCAATGTGATTTTGCTATAAAAACACACATATACACTTTATACTGCACCTTATACTAAAATAATTTTAGAAAACGTTTGCTTTCCTAAGTATTTCAACTTGCATGATTGAAAATATTTAATGACAATCTAATAAAACACTAGGTATAGAAAGTGTATATTTGTAATGATATTTAAGCTAATCTTTGCGAGTTTAATATAATACTGGTAATTACACCTACTCATAAACATTTAAATTCGAAAGAATCGGAATATCTTGCACTACTATAAGAAAAAAACAACAAATAAAACCGTATTTTCTCTCAACCATACTGTGAATCTTTCTATTACCCTTATATTTTCATGAAAATCCACAATCTGCCAAATATTTCAGTGTTGAAATTGAAACATTCTCTCAGGAGAATTAATGAAAATGACAGGTACACTGCATTTTATAATAATATATTACAGGTCAGTAATCAGAATTAACTTCATATCACAATGATTTAATGTCCAAATGAAATTCTTTATTACCAATCACATATGGCTTACTCATCGTCTTCATTATGTAATTGATTAATTTGTGTTAAACAAACTCATAAATGTCTTCATGCAACGTTCTTCCATGTGTATGGGACCACAAACATATATTTGTTTAACTGGCTTCTGCTCAAATGAATTCATAACCATCTTGGGTTACTTTCTGAAGATACATCTGGTAGCCATTGCTTAGTAAAGTGCTGCTACTGGCAATCTGTCAGACTCGTGCATTTTGCTTCATGCATCACAAAATATGTAATTTCTGACTGAGTTCAGTTGAACTAAGACTTTTCAGCTAAAATTATAAGTCAGAATTAATTATTTGTGTTGTTACTATAGTATAAACATATACTCAAACGAAAAACACACTCTCTCACTGGATGTGAAGTTATATGCCTTTTATGTGGTATTCTTCATAGAGCTCTTGCAATTCAACTAGGTCAGGTGAGTGATTCTCGAGAAATGTCTTCAGCATTTTATCTTGGAAAAATCACCCAGTAACACAGAAAGTAATAATCGCAAAATCCTTTCTCTCTCATTTTAATCAGTTGTAATTTTGAACTCCTAGCTATTGTCTTCAGTCCCACAAACTGTTGATGCGCTGGGTATTATATTTACTGGTACCTCCCATTCTAAAATATTTTAATAAAGCAGCTAACATCAGACATCCTATAGATATCACATATAATGAAATTCTGTTCGATAGCTCAGAAAGTAAGGCTTATAAAGTTCTCTTTGTCCCATTAATCTTGCAATAAACAAAGCATTATAATTCTAGATGTTCGAGTGGTATTTATACAATGCAGAAAATACACTGTAATTTAGCCAATAGCTCAGAAGGCAAGGGCCACAAGACTCTTTCCGTTGAGTTCTTAAACTTTTGGCATTATTTCCAGCCATACAAACTATATATGCTTTAGGTATCACACCTACTAACACCAACCATCCTAGCTTAATGGTAATCAAGTGAAAATTATTCAATATAGTGTATATATTGTAGGGTGAACATCATTTGATAGTTTGGAGTACAAGAATCGACAATTCATTTCAATTACTGAATGCTCAACCTAGGCTAATGATCGTCCTGGCTATCAGTGGCCAGGTTTATTTCAGTTATATCGATTGGAAGGCTTCAGCAGCATCCTGAGTGACAGATGGAACTGTCTCTCATCTCTAAGTCTGGTGCTTCTTCATCTTGTTCACAGACAAACAACTACTCTCAGCTCTTTCCTCCTTATCCAAAGGCTTGATTGAGTGAAGCACTGAACTATGCAGATTAATTATAGAATTTGCACTGCCTTGCTCGAATCTGTTCATTCCATACATTGACCTGTCTGAAATGAGTAAGGAAGTGGTCCAGACTTTCCTTGTTGTACCCTTAAATTTTGGGTGAGCAATCTGCCTAGCCTTATTCAAAAGGACCTGAGAGGGCATCAGAAGCCTTTCTACTGTGGCCTCTTGATCAACACACTGAGACATCCTAAACATTTAGGGTACAATGTGGTAGGGGTTTAGGAACACTGATTCTCTGATGAGCAGTAGGCCCTTTATCTAAAGTGGCAGAATGATGACATGCTCAAGGCAGCACATCCATAAGTTCTACTTGACCCCACCTCCTCCATGGATCAGTACCCACTTGGAGAGATTCACCACTGCACCATGGCCCACCAACTTTGTAATTTGGCATTTGACATCTCACCTACTGGGGAAGTAACTCTGGTTGGTAAACACAGACTTATTAAGGTGTCTCCAGTCTTTCTTCAATGTTCTCAGCTGGCATTGAATTATTCTGGCTGGCTTAAGCCTTAGAATCTTGTAAAGATTGCATCACCTGGTCTCAGACTTACCAGATGGTACACCACAGCAATAATATTTGGTCTATATTTCTCTCACACTGAATTTGATTGATCCTCAGGGGAAAGCTCGATCAGCCATTCTGGATGCACCAGATCCTGACAGTTCTTCCAAGTCGATAGCAGCAACAAGAAAAAGTCATGGCCCTTTGTAGCATCGGAAAAAGTCTTATGTCCACGAGAAAATTTCTCTTATAACCAATACCTCTCTTGAACAACAATTTTCCCTCGGCTACTGACTCTCCCCCTTCATAAGTCCTTAAAGTTGTGAAAAATGTCATTTGTTCAAACAAAAGCCTTTTTAAACTTAATAATATAATATTTCAAGGTAAGGGCAGTATACATTAAAGCAGATATAGCAAATGTTGCAATAACGATATCCTGCATTCCATTTTTGCTCAAAATATCGATTATGGGGTAATATTAATCTCTTACTAGCTGAGTTTATGTAAAACGAGACTGGACACAAAGTGTAATGCAAATGAACAATCTCTACTCATCGTTAAACACAAATACAATGTGTAAACTTGCTATTAATTACATTGAATAATTGCATTTACTAGATCATAGGACTGACAACTGAAGATCAGCTTTCACCAGACTATACTACGTAACTCATATTCCAGACCAGATTGACCGAATGCATTGGTCTTTAGTTTGCAAGAAACCTCACATTTACTCAAGGTAATTTGTACTACCCACGTGACTGGCCATTCTCGTTACAGCGTAGATGGAGCTGTAATTTCTATATATACCTGAATAACTGCTGATGGACACTGCTATCGACATCGTTATGAAATATGTCATATTGAGCAATATCCTCAATACCGGTAACAAACAAGAGTACATTGAGAATGTGTTTAACTTAGCAACATTTTCAACTATACGTTATATGAAACTTACCCACATATAGAACAAATAATAAGTTCAGAAAAAATATTTTAATTTTACAAGATAGAAATGCATGGTATATTCAAATATCAACCCATTATAAAGTAGAGCTATCTAACAGTTGTGCTGAAGTCCGTTTCACTTGAGAATACCACATGTTTTCATTACAAAATATGAGGTTTTAAATGCAAAAGACAGATTACATGTACATATAGCAGTTTCCACTTTTCTCTGTTACTATGTAAAATTTTTACTTTGTGTACATTTTATCATTATTTCTGTACATAGAAATTTGCAAAACTGGAAACAGCTATTTTGAACTAAGAACCTACAAGGAATAAGGAATTGAAATATTCAACCTGAATAGTACTTTATGCGCACATTCAGGTACAGTAATCCCTAATTTAGAACAACTAGCCAGAGGGAGGGAAGGTAATCATAAAGTATCAAGTGTCGTCACGATGGATTTGTCCATCTCACTGACTAAATAACAAGACTAACTATCTATTCTGTAACATGCCTGCAGTTGAAAGTACAAAGATGTTTAAGATATCACGTCTTGAATCCTATGCTCCTCGATCTGCAGCTCGACCAGTTAATCTCCAGGCTGCTTCTGGCCTTTAGAAGATTTAATTTGTTTTGTCGAATTATGGCTTCAAGGCCATATCTAGTTTTGAAATGATAGATTGGAGGAAAAGCAACTAGTAAACAACATCAACTATCAACATTTATGCAAGTCTCGTCAGACTGAATATTCGAATTTGACTGTCACTCTTATAAAACACCCACGAAATTTCTATTACACAGTTCAGCATGCTAACCACTTGCCCACCCTCGGCCCAATTTAAGAAATAATGGAGGACCAGATATTCTACTGATAGTATGTATGAATAAAGAAATATATAATGTTTCATTTGTGGAGTATACGTGTAAATATCTGACAGGCAGCATAAATTATGAACACTTTCTATATGGACAGTAATTATCATTTATAAATATGTTATTGTCAAAGGAAAGTAAAGCATTAAAAAGACAAACGACGAAGTGAAATCTGGAAGTAGCTTATGCAACTGTATATCAGTTTTATTCAATACACCTTTGTATTTTAATGAAAACAGAAAAATGTGAAAAGGTTTTATTACAATTTTTATAGTTGTATATTCTTGTCTAAATAATTTAGATTCAGTCTTTCAGCCTGGTTCCGGGAGGATGAACATTTTAGCCATGCTATTCGTGGGATAGTTGCAATGTGAAAGTCAATCCCACTTTTCATTGGTAAAGAGTAGCCCAATTGTTGACGGTGGGTGTTGTTGACTAGCTACCTTCCCTTTATTCTATCACTTCTAAATTAGAGATGACTAGTGCAGATATCTCTCGAGTAGCTTCAATAAGCAAACAAATGTGGATTGAACATTCGTCTGTCTGGGTTGGTGTTTGGTCGTGTGTTCGCGACCTGGGAAGGTCAGGTGCTATCTCAGTGGCATGTCCGCGGACTTACAACGTTAAAAACGGAGTTTCAATACTCATGGTGAACACAGCACAGATAGCCCATTGTGTAGTTTTGTGCTTAAATACAAACAAACAAAGGAGACCTCTTCCTCTCAATTGAACATTAAACTATTCTCACCTGATAATTTGAAAGAACCCGCAAATGAAAGAATAACGCTAAAATAATATCATAAGTATGGTAGTATTTATTGTAGGAATGGGCCAGATGTGCAATATGTGAAATACAAAATCTCAAACACACTGCAAACAGTATGGAAACAAAACTTTATAAGCAGTTTACACACACTGTTGAGTGGTAAACAGACCAACTGCAGAGTAACAAGCTACCAAAGCACTTGAGAAAGTTGGTAGGGTAAAAACAAAAAAATCCACATAAACCACAAATTTGTTAATTTGACTATCTGACTGACTGACTAACTTTATTAGAGAGGCATAGTTCTCTCCTGCCTTCACCTTATGCAAATCTACATGCACATAATTGAATTACGCTACCTAGGCTAAAAGTTTTTTTTTTAGTTTTACTTTTAACCTTAGTAATAACAAGTAATAACAATAACCATTTTGCAACACTACTTACGAGTTAACAATATACTAGTAGTCATATTCTATGATTACGAGCATGCTCTCTGAGCTGCCAACTAACAACCCACCCTCATATCACATGTGGGTGCACAATTGCTTATGCGCACGCTGTATCAACTACATGGACTATGTAGATTCTCTAGATCTAGATTCTGACTATGATCTAACCTTTGAAAGTGAAGTTTTCTGTTTTGTACATGTGACTTGAAGGTTCTGTTCTGGACAAAGCAATTCTATCATAGCAATCACTGCCTAAGACGCGAGTCTCCTACGTGAGGGCAAACGCTACCACTGCCGAAGTCTGAGATGAGCACTCTGGACTGAAAACAAGAATGATAAGTTGTATAACTTACCTTTGCATTGTTTTTCATCTAAGTGTGACCTATTGATATCTAAGGTTGTACGTGAAACCATGCAATTTTTAAAATATGCCTTTCAAGGAAATAAAACGAGAAAATCTGATGTTGACAAACTTGAAAAGTCTTTGTCTCAGCGAAGAGAGCATTACTGAAAAGATGGATGTAAGACTAGAAATAGTAATGCTGTGTATGTGAAACAAATCTTAGCCATTAATTCAGTCAAAGAAAAGGCTTTCACCCTGGCTAGGTGGAAGAAAAACTATAGCAAAGACATCAGCAAAAGCCAGGAAGTGTCGAGAGATAGCTCTACAAAAAACGATACGAGAAGGATAGGCCTAGAGCATAGTCACTCTCAAACTTTGTTTCAAAAAAGGTTATGGGATAAGTGTAAAAAATGTTTAAATGAAGAAAATAGGAAGCAGGAATGGGAGCACCAAAATATAATGAAATAAGGTAGGAATGGACAGGATAACATTATCATACAGGGTGTACCGATGCCCACACCTTACTTTTTGTGCTCCCATTCCCACTTCCTAATTATTTTATTTAGGATTTGTCTTACACTTGTATTAAAAAACAGAACCATTCCTTTAGTGGGTGTTTTTGAAGATAAACAAGCATTTAGACTTATATTATCACCTATAATATAGTATTATACTGTTACGTCTCTGCTCGTTTGTTAATTTCCGGTATAAATTATTTCCGAGGAACTTCATCAATACAAGTCCTTTCTTAATTAAAACTAGTTTATTCTTTCTTGATACAACTTTCTGACACACAGAATTTCCGCCGTTACTTTAAACTTAACTAATTTTATAAAAACACGCTATAATTCACAGGGATTCACACAC